>NC_092046.1:37184870-37476109 GCF_003086295.3 Arachis hypogaea | reverse complement strand
TCAATCATCCATCAAAGCATATATCACAACATGCATTCTCATATTTCACCACAATCAAGGCATCAAATTCATAATCACATATATGAAACATCATATTTCACCATTCACACACCAACAATCTGCCTATCTTGGGCCCTCTAGCCTAAGTATTTCCTACACATTACTATTAGATACGGGAAACTAACATACCTTAGCCGTTTCCCCAGCTCACCGGAGCACTTCCAAACCACTTTTCCTCAAGCTCAGGACAACACCTCAAAACAGATTTTATCACACAAAACCCTCTTGCCAAGCTTTCCAAAATCACCATCAAAGCTCCAATATTCACATATACACAACCTAAGCCACAATCATCATACCCATACACAACATCTCAATACCCAAACATCATAGAACAACAAATTATACTAGGGTTGAGAATCTTACCACACCCAAGGTCCAAGGAGACAAGATTAACCTTCTCCTTCAAGAGAGTTGGGTCCTTATAAAATCAAAGAACACATAAAATCTCAACATTTTTGCTCATGAAACTCCGAAATCAAGGCTGGGAATTTCGAACAGTAAAACGTGGCTTACCTCAAGATTTATTGTATGGGTTTTGTAGAGCCCCCGCGGTGAACGCGTGGCCGCAAACGGGAGGCAATCGGAGCTCTAGATCAAAAGTTATGGTGGTTTGAAGATTAAGTGAGAGAAAGAACTTGAGAGAGTGTTCTTCCCTCCATAGCCTCCATTTTCAGCGGGTTTAGTGTGTTGTGAGGAGAGAGAGTGCTGAAAACTAGGGTTTTGTTTAGTTAGTTGCCAAGGCCACTTTGGTCGGTGGCCGGTTTGGCCCGTTCGGTCCAATCTTGGTCCGATTTCTATAAAATTGGTACCGAAATTCTCGTCTCAATTTCCTCTATCACATTAGCCATAAAAATAACATTTTTGGCTTTCTAGAATAAATTCTCATTTATGGTTAATTAGCCGTTAATTAACAGGGTCTTACATTCTACCCACCTAATTGGGAATTTTGCCCACAAATTCAAATGCAATTACTGAGAATAAGTGCGGATAATCCATTCGCATCTCCGACTCAAGTTCCCAAGTGTGTTCCTCAACACCGCCTCGACTCCAAGCCACTTTGACTAATGAAACCTCTTTTCCACGCAGTCGTTTGATACTAGTATCATCAATTCTGACTGGAGCCACTGGAAGCGTCAAATCTTCCCTTAACTGAACCGATTCGGGTTCTAACACATGGCTAGCATCAGGGGTGTACTTCCGAAGCTGCGACACGTGAACACGTCGTGCAGGTTCGAAGATGAGTGTAGCCACGCGATACGCACTGGCCATCCTCTCCAGGATCTGAAATGGACCAATGTATCGAGATTCACTTTTTGCTTTATCTCTACTTTCTGTGTCGAGTACCTTAAAAACATGATCTCCTTCTCAATTCCAAGGCTTCCGCCTCTGATCGGCGTAACTCTTTTGGCGACTCTGCGCCGTAGCATCCTATCTCGGATTTTCTTACTTGTTCAGTAGTCTCAGCTATCATTTCCGGCCCCAACAAGCCTTTCTCTCCAGTTTCATACCAACATAGCGGAGATTGACATTTCCTCCCATACAATGCCTCATACGGAGCCATTCCGATGCTCATATGGTAACTATTATTGTATGCAAACTCCACTAACAGCATATACCAATCCCAACTCGCCGGTTGATCCAAAACACAAGCTCTCAACATATCCTCTAGTGTTTGGATCGTCTTCGATTGACCATCTGTGAGGATGGACGCTGTACTCAAGCTTATCGAGTTCAAAGCTTTCTGAAATGCACCCAGAATCTCGAAGTGAAACGAGAATCTCTATCAAGATTATAGTACAGTACACCATGGAGTTCACATCTCTTTATGTATAACGAGCTAGCTCCTCAGGTGTAAGTCATCGAATGGCAAAAGTGAGCTGACTTCGTCAGTCGGTCCACAATCACCTAGATAGCATCAAAACAGTCCTAGTCCTTGGCAATCCCGACACAAAGTCCATTGCAATACTTTCCCATTTCCATTGCGGAACCTCTAAAGGTTGCAACATCCCGGAAGGTCTTTGATGTTCAATCTTTACCTTTTGACAAGTTAAGCACTTTGAAACATATTCCGCCACATCATTCTTCATACCCGGCCACCAAAACATCGCCTTTAAATCATGGTACATCTTAGTACTTCCCGGGTGAATGGAGAATCCGCTTTTGTGTGCCTCCTTTAAGATATCTTGCCTCAAAGTACCAACATCCGGCACAATGATCCTACCCTTGAATCTCCATAACCCATCTTTTTCTTCCGACACTCTCCACTGTTTTCCTTGCTCGATAGCCGGTAACACCTTCCATAATGCTTCATCATTTTCATGAGCCTTTAGGAGTTCGGACTTAAAGTCACTTGAGATTTCTAATCGGCTCAAACACAAGTTTCCAGATACTTCTCGAGCACCAATTTTTAGACTCTCGAATCCCTTGAGCAACTTCTCCTCTTGAAGCATCATCCAAGACGCATATAACAACTTCCGACTTAACGCATCCGCCACTATATTCGCTTTTCCCGGATGGTAATTCAACTCAAAGTCGTAGTCCTTCAATAATTCCATCCACCTCCTTTGCCTCATATTAAGCTCTTTCTGATCAAAGAGGTATTTCAAACTCTTGTGATCGGAAAAGACTTGGAACTTAACCCCATAGAGATAATGCCTCGACACCTTCAAGGCAAATACGACCGCAGCGAGTTCCAAATCGTGCGTAGGGTAACTAACTTCATGAGGTCTCAACTGTCGTGAGGCATACGCCACCACATTATGATGCTGCATCAGCACGCACCCTAGACCCTTCAACGATGCATCACAGTACACCTCAAAAGGCTCGTTCGACTCAGGTAACACTAACACAGGTGCAGTGGTCAACTTTTTCTTCAATGCCTGAAAGCTCTCCTCGCACTCAGGAGTCCAAACAAACAGAGTGTCTTTGCGAGTTAACTTTGTCAACGGCAAAGCTAATTGCGAAAAGCCTTTGATGAACCTTCGGTAATAGCCAGCTAAACCCAGAAAACTCCTTATCTCAGTTACTGTGGTTGGTTGCTTCCATTCCATCACAGCCTCTACCTTAGTTGGATCTACGGCTATTCCCCTCTTACTCACCACGTGACCCAAAAACTTTACCTCATCCTTCCAAAACTCACACTTAGACAATTTCGCATAGAGTTTCTTCTCCTTTAAAATTTGCAACACGGTCCGCAAGTGTTCCGCATGCTCTTCTTCGGTCTTGGAGTAAATTAGTATGTCGTCAATGAAGACAACAACGAATTTATCCAGAAACGGACGGAACACTCTATTCATGTAATCCATAAACACTGCAGGAGCGTTCGTCAACCCAAAAGACATTACAGTATACTCATAATGACCATAACGAGTCCTGAAAGCAGTCTTAGGGATATCCTCACCCCTCACCCTTATCTGGTGATAACCGGATCGCAAATCGATCTTGGAGAAAACCCCAGCTCCTTGTAATTGATCCATGAGATCATCAATCCTCGGCAATGGGTATTTATTCTTTATGGTGACCTTGTTCAGCTGCCTGTAATCCACACAGAGCCGCATACTTCCATCTTTCTTCTTTACCAGTAATACTGGAGCACCCCACGGGGAAACACTTGGTCGGATAAAGTTCTTACCCAACAATTCCTCTAACTGAGACTTTAGCTCGGCCATCTCTAACGGTGACATCCTATAAGGAGCACTTGAGATTGGTCCCGCCCCAGGCACCAACTCAATAGCAAACTCGACCTCTCGGTTAGGTGGAAATTCTTCAATATCATCGGGAAACACTTCCGGAAAATCACACACTACCAGAATCTGATCCAACTTTTGATCATCACCCGAAACACCAGCGGTTAACAACAGGATACCCTGACATTCGATTCCAGAACAGTTCACCATCATCGAATTCAAGTAATAATTATTCACCACGACCGGCCCTTCTGTATCTTCCGGCATAAAGTACACCGACTTTGTAGAACAATCAAGCAGGACATGATTCTCAGATAACCAGTCCAATCCCAAGATAAGATCAAGACCGATCATCGGTAAGCAGATTAAATTATGGACAAAATCACGCTGCTTGAACCTGAACGAAACTTTCGGGCATCCTAGCCTAGTTACCATGGCTTCATGGGTAGCATTATGTACCTTTAGGTCATAACCTAAGGTTACGATCTTCAATCCTAACTCATGGGCTTTCTCAAATGCAATAAATGAATGCGATGCTCCCGAATCAAATAAAGCATTTAAAGTTTGACCAGCTATTTCACAATTACCTCGAATGAGTGTCTCAGATCCTTCTGCACCCACAGCTGAGGTGGTGAACACCCGACCAGTCTGTTGTGCTTTCCCAGCACCTTGCTTTTGCTTCTCCGGACAACTTGCGGCTTTATGCCCCGCCTTTCCACAATTGTAGCACAAACCCCATCCGGCCTTGCATGGTACTCCCGGATGGTGACTCCCACACCTAGTACAAGCTTGATCATTCTGAGGCTGCTTCCCAAACCTTTTCCATTGGGAGTTGTTGTTGTTGGGCCTCCTAAAAGAACCTCCCCTCTTGAAGGGCGGACCTCTAGGTGCAAAGCTCTTCCCTCGATTTTGTGAAAATGATCCTTTGTGACTCCCTTTCTCAGTGGCTGCCCTCTTCACACACTCTTCAGCAACCCTACACTTGTTCACCAACTCGGAGAAAGTCCTAATCTCCATTGACCCCACCGAACCGAAAATATCACTCCGGAGTCCTCCTTCGTACTTAACACACTTCCATTCCTCATATTCCACCGGAGTCCCTTGACACATACGAGAGAATCTGAACAGCTCCTCAAACTTGTCAGTATACTCAGATACGGACATAGTACCCTGCTTCAGCTACAATAATTCAAGCTCCTTGGCCGTCCTAGCAGAAGTCGGAAAGTACTTCTTATAGAACTCCTCTTGGAAGACATCCCAGGTGATATAATCATCACCCTGCTGCAGAAGGCGTCGGATTCCTTGCCACCAATGCGACGCTTCCCCAGTGAGCAAATCGGTAGCGAACTCTACACGCTGCCTTTCAGGCACCACCTGCGCTTGCAATGCTCGTTCCATGGCCTGAAACCATGTATCGGCTTCAGTCGGGCTAGTAGTTCCCTTGAACTTCGGTGGATTAACCTTCAAAAAGTTTGCCAGTGTCATCGGACCCTAAACTCCACCTCCGTCATTACCATGGTTGTTCATCTGTTGACCAAGAGCCTCAGCAGTGGCTTGCATAGCAGCAGCCATGTTCTCTAACGCAGTCATAAAGTTCACCGGATCATTAGGGTTAGTCTCCGACACACGAGTATTAGTACGACCTCTCTCACGACCTCTACCGCGTCCATGAGGCGCCATTTGGTTCCTATACACACCAAACAATCGATATTAAGTTGATCAGTCTCAATATCGGAAGTTTAGTACTTTAAAGTCCCAAATGCATGCTCATGAACGTTTATGCCAATTATATCAAGCAGATATACTAATGGCACATAACACACACACAGAGAATGCACAGAAGCATAGTCAGTCCATCCCTCAGGCTCTATAGGAACGAACTGCTCTGATACCATAATGTAACACCCTACCATACAGAGACTTATGCTTAAGTCATAATTCAGAGATGGCAAGGTATTACGACCTCTAAAACAAAAATTTAGTACGTATAGTAGTATGAATGATTGATTATAACTAGGAGCCTTGTAGAAAAAAAAAGGATAAACAAAAACCGCAACTCAAAGCGCAACACTCCGATCACTAACACAACGAGCAAAGGATAAGCTAACGCAAGATCATATATATAAAGAGTATCAAAAACAGGAATATCAAGACTCAAAATCCGGCTGCGAAGGTAACCGGTTCGAGCATAGCAATATATACATATAATAAAATAAGGAAAACCCCAAGGAAAACCCAAAGGGACACAAATACCGAAAACCTAATCTCCAAAATCCCCTCTAGAAGGAGTCATCACAGTTTGTATTATTTAATGGAGATAAAAGTATCTAAACAAGATATATAAATCAAGATAGAGTCCCGAGAACAAGAATCTTCGCTAATCCAGAAGTCCCCAGCATGCCTCAACGAGAAGCCTCGCGTCCTGCATCTGAAAACCACAAAATCCGCATGGATGAGAACCAGAGGTCCCCAGCACGGTAACAGCTTCCACATATATAATACATAATAATAGAGGAAAGCCGAAAGCAATCCTAGAACTTCCTCCAGAAAATATCAAAGCTTATAAACAAGCTAAACCGTAAGCGGCAACTAACTAAAGATCCTTCAGTCTAACTAATACTTCCCTTTCTACTTCCTTCAGACCTCCCAACAACCAGCAGGAGTATAATATAGCAAACACAGTTATATCAGACAAGAGATTTACAAATAGGAACAAATAAGGCATTTAGGCAATTAGCAAGTAATATGCAGTCAAATAGGCAATCTCAAACAATTCATGTAGTATGCTTATGATGCATGCCTGTCCCTAGTGGCTGATGATATCATCTGTCGGTTATAGAGCCAACCCGACAAGTCCTGGTAGCTAGCCATTGGACTGTCCCTCTGTCGTGCATCCCCAACTCGAGTTATACTCATCATAAACTTGATCATAATCATGATCCATATCCATCACCCTCACTGGTGAATATTTATCCATCACCATCACTGGTGAATATTTATGGGGGCGAGCTCATCCGGGCCTTTCACAGTGCCCGACCACACTTACGACATAGGGTCAAAAGAGCTTCGAGTCTCAACCTGGAGCACATGGTGGCTAGCCATTGCTACTACCCAGGGAAACCCTCATCTCCAATGGTGGAAGTGCAAACCTTCACAATTCAATCAACATCATATATGCATTTATACTTGGCCATAAACATGGCTCTGCCGTAACACGGCAATAATCTAGCCATCCGGCTCACGGTTAAATCCATAACCAGCCAATTCATTAACAATTACGGCCCTTCGGCCCATGGCACAACAAGCACTTCCACCGCCATTCTCCGCATCTCACATAATCATCTTTGATCCTCAATGATCATTCATTTTTCCCTTGCTTCACTCGCAAGTTACCACATTCACTAGCCCTTTTTCTCATGCTAGGCATATCATAATGATTTAAGACATAAGTGGTGAGATCGGAGGCTTAGAAGTATGAAATTTGGCTTTTAAAACTCAAAAATCAACTTTGGGATGAAAACAGGTCCACGCGTACGCGCACGCGTGGATGGCGCTTTCTCGAAGAACGGCGCGTACGCACCAAGTGCGCCTACGCGCGATGGGTCATTCTGCTAAAAATTTTCTAAGTTAAAAGCTGCAGAATTTACATATTCAAACCCCAATCTTCCGACGGACATAACTTCCTCATTTTAAATCGTTTTTCACCCGTTCTTCGAACGGCATGGACATCCCGGATCCAATTTCATTTCTAAACAGATTTGGCACAAATCAGAGATCCGTAGTCCAAGTTATGTCCCGTCAAAGTATGCCCAAAAACCATGTTTTCATACAAAACCACAAGGTGCCATTTTCAAAACAAGCCACTTTCAACTCTTTTCAAAATCAATCAAACATGCCAATTTCAACCCTTCTCTTTGAAATTATTCAAAATGTACCAAAATCAACAACAAGCCATCCTCAACTCACACATTGACACTTTACCAAGGTTTCCAAAACCACATCCAACCATTTTAACACTTCTCAATCAAATGGCTAAAGGACAAACACAATATCATGTCATACATCCTTCCTCGTCTCAATTTCCAATAATACCATTTCCAATTAACCATCATTATACATAATCAACATCATACTCACCATCAACATGGTACCACCCATCAATTCAACCTCAATCATCCATCAAGCATATATCACAACATGCATTTCTCATATTTCACACAATCAAGGCATCAATATTCATAATCACATATATGAACACATCATATATTTCAACCATTCAACAACACCAACAATTCAATGCCTATCTTAGGGCCTCTAGCCTAAGTATTTCCTACCACATTACATATTAGATACGGGAAACTAAAACCATACCTTAGCCGATTCCCCAAGCTCAACCGGAGCACTTCCAAACCACTTTTCCTCAAGCTCTCAAGGTATCAACACCTCCAAGAACAGATTTTATCACACAAAACCCTCTTCCAAGCTTTCCAAAATCACCAATCAAGCTCCAATATTCACATATACACAACCTAAGCCACAATCATCATACCCATACACAACATCTCAATACCCAAACATCATAGAACAACAAATTATACTAGGGTTGAGAATCTTACCACACCCAAGGTCCAAGGAGACAAGATTAACCTTCTCCTTCAAGAGAGTTGGGTCCTATAACATCAAAGAACCCAAAATCTCAACATTTTTGCTCATGAAACTCGAAATCAAGGGCTGGAATTTCGAACAGTAAAACGTGGCTTACCTCAAGATTTATTGTATGGGTTTTGTAGAGCCCTCCGCGGTGAACACGTGGCCGCAAACGGAGCGGCAATCGGAGCTCTAGATCAAAAGTTATGGTGGTTTGAAGATTAAGTGAGAGAAAGAACTTGAGAGAGTGTTCTTCCCTCCATAGCCTCCATTTTCAGCGTGTTTAGTGTGTTGTGAGGAGAGAGAGTGCTGAAAACTAGGGTTTTGGTTTAGTTTAGTTGGGCCAAGGTCCCACTTTGGGTCCGGTTGGCCCGGTTTGGCCCGTTCGGTCCAATCTTGGTCCGATTTCTATAAAATTGGTACCGAAATTCTCGTCTCAATTTCCTCTATCACATTTAGCCATAAAAATAACATTTTTGGCTTTCTAGAATAAATTCTCATTTATGGGTTAATTAGCCGTTAATTAACAGGGTCTTACATTCTACCCACCTAATTGGGAATTTTGCCCACAAAATTCAAATGCAATTACCTGAGAATAAGTGCGGATAATCCATTCGCATCTCCGACTCAAGTTCCCAAGTGTGTTCCTCAACACCGCCTCGACTCCAAGCCACTTTGACTAATGAAACCTCTTTTCCACGCAGTCGTTTGATACTAGTATCATCAATTCTGACTGGAGCCACTGGAAGCGTCAAATCTTCCCTTAACTGAACCGATTCGGGTTCTAACACATGGCTAGCATCAGGGGTGTACTTCCGAAGCTGCGACACGTGAAACACGTCGTGCAGGTTCGAAGGATGAGGTGGTAGAGCCACGCGATACGCCACCGGCCCAATCCTCTCCAGGATCTGAAATGGACCAATGTATCGAGGATTCAACTTCTTTGCTTTAATCGCTCTACCTATTCCTGTGGTCGGAGTAACCTTAAGGAAAACATGATCTCCTTCCTCAAATTCCAAGGGCTTCCGCCTCTGATCGGCGTAACTCTTTTGGCGACTCTGCGCCGTAAGCATCCTATCTCGGATTTTCTTAACTTGTTCAGTAGTCTCAGCTATCATTTCCGGCCCCAACAAGCCTTTCTCTCCAGTTTCATACCAACATAGCGGAGATTGACATTTCCTCCCATACAATGCCTCATACGGAGCCATTCCGATGCTCATATGGTAACTATTATTGTATGCAAACTCCACTAACAGCATATACCAATCCCAACTCGCCGGTTGATCCAAAACACAAGCTCTCAACATATCCTCTAGTGTTTGGATCGTCCTCTCGGATTGACCATCTGTTGAGGATGGTACGCTGTACTCAAGCTTAATCGAGTTCCAAAAGCTTTCTGAAATGCACCCCAGAATCTCGAAGTGAAACGAGAATCTCTATCAGAGATTATAGTAGCAGGTACACCATGGAGTCTCACAATCTCCTTTATGTATAACCGAGCTAGCTCCTCAAGGGTGTAAGTCATCCGAATGGGCAAAAAGTGAGCTGACTTCGTCAGTCGGTCCACAATCACCTAGATAGCATCAAAACCAGTCCTAGTCCTTGGCAATCCCGACACAAAGTCCATTGCAATACTTTCCCATTTCCATTGCGGAACCTCTAAAGGTTGCAACATCCCGGAAGGTCTTTGATGTTCAATCTTTACCTTTTGACAAGTTAAGCACTTTGAAACATATTCCGCCACATCATTCTTCATACCCGGCCACCAAAACATCGCCTTTAAATCATGGTACATCTTAGTACTTCCCGGGTGAATGGAGAATCCGCTTTTGTGTGCCTCCTTTAAGATATCTTGCCTCAAAGTACCAACATCCGGCACAATGATCCTACCCTTGAATCTCCATAACCCATCTTTTTCTTCCGACACTCTCCACTGTTTTCCTTGCTCGATAGCCGGTAACACCTTCCATAATGCTTCATCATTTTCATGAGCCTTTAGGAGTTCGGACTTAAAGTCACTTGAGATTTCTAATCGGCTCAAACACAAGTTTCCAGATACTTCTCGAGCACCAATTTTTAGACTCTCGAATCCCTTGAGCAACTTCTCCTCTTGAAGCATCATCCAAGACGCATATAACAACTTCCGACTTAACGCATCCGCCACTATATTCGCTTTTCCCGGATGGTAATTCAACTCAAAGTCGTAGTCCTTCAATAATTCCATCCACCTCCTTTGCCTCATATTAAGCTCTTTCTGATCAAAGAGGTATTTCAAACTCTTGTGATCGGAAAAGACTTGGAACTTAACCCCATAGAGATAATGCCTCGACACCTTCAAGGCAAATACGACCGCAGCGAGTTCCAAATCGTGCGTAGGGTAACTAACTTCATGAGGTCTCAACTGTCGTGAGGCATACGCCACCACATTATGATGCTGCATCAGCACGCACCCTAGACCCTTCAACGATGCATCACAGTACACCTCAAAAGGCTCGTTCGGCTCAGGTAACACTAACACAGGTGCAGTGGTCAACTTTTTCTTCAATGCCTGAAAGCTCTCCTCGCACTCAGGAGTCCAAACAAACAGAGTGTCTTTGCGAGTTAACTTTGTCAACGGCAAAGCTAATTGCGAAAAGCCTTTGATGAACCTTCGGTAATAGCCAGCTAAACCCAGAAAACTCCTTATCTCAGTTACTGTGGTTGGTTGCTTCCATTCCATCACAGCCTCTACCTTAGTTGGATCTACGGCTATTCCCCTCTTACTCACCACGTGACCCAAAAACTTTACCTCATCCTTCCAAAACTCACACTTAGACAATTTCGCATAGAGTTTCTTCTCCTTTAAAATTTGCAACACGGTCCGCAAGTGTTCCGCATGCTCTTCTTCGGTCTTGGAGTAAATTAGTATGTCGTCAATGAAGACAACAACGAATTTATCCAGAAACGGACGGAACACTCTATTCATGTAATCCATAAACACTGCAGGAGCGTTCGTCAACCCAAAAGACATTACAGTATACTCATAATGACCATAACGAGTCCTGAAAGCAGTCTTAGGGATATCCTCACCCCTCACCCTTATCTGGTGATAACCGGATCGCAAATCGATCTTGGAGAAAACCCCAGCTCCTTGTAATTGATCCATGAGATCATCAATCCTCGGCAATGGGTATTTATTCTTTATGGTGACCTTGTTCAGCTGCCTGTAATCCACACAGAGCCGCATACTTCCATCTTTCTTCTTTACCAGTAATACTGGAGCACCCCACGGGGAAACACTTGGTCGGATAAAGTTCTTACCCAACAATTCCTCTAACTGAGACTTTAGCTCGGCCATCTCTAACGGTGACATCCTATAAGGAGCACTTGAGATTGGTCCCGCCCCAGGCACCAACTCAATAGCAAACTCGACCTCTCGGTTAGGTGGAAATTCTTCAATATCATCGGGAAACACTTCCGGAAAATCACACACTACCAGAATCTGATCCAACTTTTGATCATCACCCGAAACACCAGCGGTTAACAACAGGATACCCTGACATTCGATTCCAGAACAGTTCACCATCATCGAATTCAAGTAATAATTATTCACCACGACCGGCCCTTCTGTATCTTCCGGCATAAAGTACACCGACTTTGTAGAACAATCAAGCAGGACATGATTCTCAGATAACCAGTCCAATCCCAAGATAAGATCAAGACCGATCATCGGTAAGCAGATTAAATTATGGACAAAATCACGCTGCTTGAACCTGAACGAAACTTTCGGGCATCCTAGCCTAGTTACCATGGCTTCATGGGTAGCATTATGTACCTTTAGGTCATAACCTAAGGTTACGATCTTCAATCCTAACTCATGGGCTTTCTCAAATGCAATAAATGAATGCGATGCTCCCGAATCAAATAAAGCATTCAAAGTTTGACCAGCTATTTCACAATTACCTCGAATGAGTGTCTCAGATCCTTCTGCACCCACAGCTGAGGTGGTGAACACCCGACCAGTCTGTTGTGCTTTCCCAGCACCTTGCTTTTGCTTCTCCGGACAACTTGCGGCTTTATGCCCCGCCTTTCCACAATTGTAGCACAAACCCCATCCGGCCTTGCATGGTACTCCCGGATGGTGACTCCCACACCTAGTACAAGCTTGATCATTCTGAGGCTGCTTCCCAAACCTTTTCCATTGGGAGTTGTTGTTGTTGGGCCTCCTAAAAGAACCTCCCCTCTTGAAGGGCGGACCTCTAGGTGCAAAGCTCTTCCCTCGATTTTGTGAAAATGATCCTTTGTGACTCCCTTTCTCAGTGGCTGCCCTCTTCACACACTCTTCAGCAACCCTACACTTGTTCACCAACTCGGAGAAAGTCCTAATCTCCATTGACCCCACCGAACCGAAAATATCACTCCGGAGTCCTCCTTCGTACTTAACACACTTCCATTCCTCATATTCCACCGGAGTCCCTTGACACATACGAGAGAATCTGAACAGCTCCTCAAACTTGTCAGTATACTCAGATACGGACATAGTACCCTGCTTCAGCTACAATAATTCAAGCTCCTTGGCCGTCCTAGCAGAAGTCGGAAAGTACTTCTTATAGAACTCCTCTTGGAAGACATCCCAGGTGATATAATCATCACCCTGCTGCAGAAGGCGTCGGATTCCTTGCCACCAATGCGACGCTTCCCCAGTGAGCAAATAGGTAGCGAACTCTACACGCTGCCTTTCAGGCACCACCTGCGCTTGCAATGCTCGTTCCATGGCCTGAAACCATGTATCGGCTTCAGTCGGGCTAGTAGTTCCCTTGAACTTCGGTGGATTAACCTTCAAAAAGTTTGCCAGTGTCATCGGACCCTAAACTCCACCTCCGTCATTACCATGGTTGTTCATCTGTTGACCAAGAGCCTCAGCAGTGGCTTGCATAGCAGCAGCCATGTTCTCTAACGCAGTCATAAAGTTCACCGGATCATTAGGGTTAGTCTCCGACACACGAGTATTAGTACGACCTCTCTCACGACCTCTACCGCGTCCATGAGGCGCCATTTGGTTCCTATACACACCAAACAATCGATATTAAGTTGATCAGTCTCAATATCGGAAGTTTAGTACTTTAAAGTCCCAAATGCATGCTCATGAACGTTTATGCCAATTATATCAAGCAGATATACTAATGGCACATAACACACACACAGAGAATGCACAGAAGCATAGTCAGTCCATCCCTCAGGCTCTATAGGAACGAACTGCTCTGATACCATAATGTAACACCCTACCATACAGAGACTTATGCTTAAGTCATAATTCAGAGATGGCAAGGTATTACGACCTCTAAAACAAAAATTTAGTACGTATAGTAGTATGAATGATTGATTATAACTAGGAGCCTTGTAGAAAAAAAAAGGATAAACAAAAACCGCAACTCAAAGCGCAACACTCCGATCACTAACACAACGAGCAAAGGATAAGCTAACGCAAGATCATATATATAAAGAGTATCAAAAACAGGAATATCAAGACTCAAAATCCGGCTGCGAAGGTAACCGGTTCGAGCATAGCAATATATACATATAATAAAATAAGGAAAACCCCAAGGAAAACCCAAAGGGACACAAATACCGAAAACCTAATCTCCAAAATCCCCTCTAGAAGGAGTCATCACAGTTTGTATTATTTAATGGAGATAAAAGTATCTAAACAAGATATATAAATCAAGATAGAGTCCCGAGAACAAGAATCTTCGCTAATCCAGAAGTCCCCAGCATGCCTCAACGAGAAGCCTCGCGTCCTGCATCTGAAAACCACAAAATCCGCATGGGTGAGAACCAGAGGTCCCCAGCACGGTAACAGCTTCCACATATATAATACATAATAATAGAGGAAAGCCGAAAGCAATCCTAGAACTTCCTCCAGAAAATATCAAAGCTTATAAACAAGCTAAACCGTAAGCGGCAACTAACTAAAGATCCTTCAGTCTAACTAATACTTCCCTTTCTACTTCCTTCAGACCTCCCAACAACCAGCAGGAGTATAATATAGCAAACACAGTTATATCAGACAAGAGATTTACAAATAGGAACAAATAAGGCATTTAGGCAATTAGCAAGTAATATGCAGTCAAATAGGCAATCTCAAACAATTCATGTAGTATGCTTATGATGCATGCCTGTCCCTAGTGGCTGATGATATCATCTGTCGGTTATAGAGCCAACCCGACAAGTCCTGGTAGCTAGCCATTGGACTGTCCCTCTGTCGTGCATCCCCAACTCGAGTTATACTCATCATAAACTTGATCATAATCATGATCCATATCCATCACCCTCACTGGTGAATATTTATCCATCACCATCACTGGTGAATATTTATGGGGGCGAGCTCATCCGGGCCTTTCACAGTGCCCGACCACACTTACGACATAGGGTCAAAAGAGCTTCGAGTCTCAACCTGGAGCACATGGTGGCTAGCCATTGCTACTACCCAGGGAAACCCTCATCTCCAATGGTGGAAGTGCAAACCTTCACAATTCAATCAACATCATATATGCATTTATACTTGGCCATAAACATGGCTCTGCCGTAACACGGCAATAATCTAGCCATCCGGCTCACGGTTAAATCCATAACCAGCCAATTCATTAACAATTACGGCCCTTCGGCCCATGGCACAACAAGCACTTCCACCGCCATTCTCCGCATCTCACATAATCATCTTTGATCCTCAATGATCATTCATTTTTCCCTTGCTTCACTCGCAAGTTACCACATTCACTAGCCCTTTTTCTCATGCTAGGCATATCATAATGATTTAAGACATAAGTGGTGAGATCGGAGGCTTAGAAGTATGAAATTTGGCTTTTAAAACTCAAAAATCAACTTTGGGATGAAAACAGGTCCACGCGTACGCGCACGCGTGGATGGCGCTTTCTCGAAGAACGGCGCGTACGCACCAAGTGCGCCTACGCGCGATGGGTCATTCTGCTAAAAATTTTCTAAGTTAAAAGCTGCAGAATTTACATATTCAAACCCCAATCTTCCGACGGACATAACTTCCTCATTTTAAATCGTTTTTCACCCGTTCTTCGAACGGCATGGACATCCCGGATCCAATTTCATTTCTAAACAGATTTGGCACAAATCAGAGATCCGTAGTCCAAGTTATGTCCCGTCAAAGTATGCCCAAAAACCATGTTTTCATACAAAACCACAAGGTGCCATTTTCAAAACAAGCCACTTTCAACTCTTTTCAAAATCAATCAAACATGCCAATTTCAACCCTTCTCTTTGAAATTATTCAAAATGTACCAAAATCAACAACAAGCCATCCTCAACTCACACATTGACACTTTACCAAGGTTTCCAAAACCACATCCAACCATTTTAACACTTCTCAATCAAATGGCTAAAGGACAAACACAATATCATGTCATACATCCTTCCTCGTCTCAATTTCCAATAATACCATTTCCAATTAACCATCATTATACATAATCAACATCATACTCACCATCAACATGGTACCACCCATCAATTCAACCTCAATCATCCATCAAGCATATATCACAACATGCATTTCTCATATTTCACACAATCAAGGCATCAATATTCATAATCACATATATGAACACATCATACATTTCAACCATTCAACAACACCAACAATTCAATGCCTATCTTAGGGCCTCTAGCCTAAGTATTTCCTACCACATTACATATTAGATACGGGAAACTAAAACCATACCTTAGCCGATTCCCCAAGCTCAACCGGAGCACTTCCAAACCACTTTTCCTCAAGCTCTCAAGGTATCAACACCTCCAAGAACAGATTTTATCACACAAAACCCTCTTCCAAGCTTTCCAAAATCACCAATCAAGCTCCAATATTCACATATACACAACCTAAGCCACAATCATCATACCCATACACAACATCTCAATACCCAAACATCATAGAACAACAAATTATACTAGGGTTGAGAATCTTACCACACCCAAGGTCCAAAGAGACAAGATTAACCTTCTCCTTCAAGAGAGTTGGGTCCTATAACATCAAAGAACCCAAAATCTCAACATTTTTGCTCATGAAACTCGAAATCAAGGGCTGGAATTTCGAACAGTAAAACGTGGCTTATCTCAAGATTTATTGTATGGGTTTTGTAGAGCCCTCCGCGGTGAACGCGTGGCCGCAAACGGAGCGGCAATCGGAGCTCTAGATCAAAAGTTATGGTGGTTTGAAGATTAAGTGAGAGAAAGAACTTGAGAGAGTGTTCTTCCCTCCATAGCCTCCATTTTCAGCGTGTTTAGTGTGTTGTGAGGAGAGAGAGTGCTGAAAACTAGGGTTTTGGTTTAGTTTAGTTGGGCCAAGGGCCCACTTTGGGTCCGGTTGGCCCGGTTTGGCCCGTTCGGTCCAATCTTGGTCCGATTTCTATAAAATTGGTACCGAAATTCTCGTCTCAATTTCCTCTATCACATTTAGCCATAAAAATAACATTTTTGGCTTTCTAGAATAAATTCTCATTTATGGGTTAATTAGCCGTTAATTAACAGGGTCTTACAATTTTTATCACTTCAATTGATTCTTTTGTCGTTTCTAATTTAATTAATCCACACCAAAAACTACACTTTGTTGAGATCTTTTTAAGAGAATTATTATTGGGAGTACACAACAGACATATGTACGCATACATATATATGCCGAATAAATGTAGAATTAAACTAACATCTGTTCTAAAAATATAAATTAATGTTATTAATTCTACATCTGTTATTAATGTAGAATTAAACTAACATCTGTTCTAAAAAAATGCAAAGTTTAATTTCTAACATATTTATAATTTATTTATTAAAATAAAAAATTTTAAACTTTTTAAAAATAATAATCTTAAAAGCACAGTATAACTAAATCCATAAATATAATAGACTAATTGAAATGGACTTATATATTATAGAAACCGATCATCGAAGTGACAATCTGCTTACATTAATCTGTTTTTTATGTAAGTGGCCATTTTTTATATTTTTAATTATTACTTTGTGTGACATGCTCATAAAGTGAAAGATAGAAAGAGCAAAAGTCTTCCCATTTTCAGGTTACTAGTTGAAACTACTATCATTGTTTCTTTTTCGCCCATGGATACTTAATTATGTTAATTAAATTTAGCTTTGTACGATTTTTATTTTCATCGAACCTAATCAAAACCAGCTTTGCACTTACTTGATGATACCTACTACTTACAGTTATCAAGTCTAATTTGGATTTGATTTCTATTATTAATACGTTTCTTGTTTTTTATGTTTAAAATATTATGATTAATAATAAAAAACAAAAAGAAGATATTTTATTTTTACACTGTTCTATCTTTAACTATGTAAGTTTTATATATATATATATATATATAACAAGTCAGTGACTAAATCAACCATATATAAAATATATATTAAAATTTTAAAGATACATTATAAATAAATTAAATAATAAATATATAAATATATAGTTATTAATTTTTAACCCGATCATAGAACTTTTATCTATTTTATACCTTTTTCTTTTCGCAATGATCTCCCGGCCTATACGGTTTTTGGTAGATATTTTGATTGTAAAGCTCAGACTTTCTTTTAATTAGTAATCATATGAATGATGTATTTTTCTTTTTTCATATTAAAAAAAAGACAGAAACCAATCATAGGGATACTGTAATAAATAAAAATTTTAATTATTTTATTAGTTCTTGTTCGGTATGTCGGTTACCGGACGGTTCGGGTCAGGATTCGAAGTGATGGAGGGGGGCTCGTCTGGTCACGGTCTTCCGGTCCAAGAGGTGCGAGGTCCCGAGTACTTCGTGCGGAGAGGGGGGTGCCACCTGCAAAGACACTCCGACGCTCTTGTCAGACAATGTGCAGGCGGAAAGGGGGGTGATGTGGAAAAATGTGACGTACCTCGGGAGAAGAGCCAGTCTTCCCCTTATATACATGTCAGTAGTGGGCCCCTGTAGAAGGCAGGCCCATATTCTTAAGGACGCTGTCCTACAGCCGCGGGCGAGCCGTACGGGACGCGTGTCCGGGTCGGTTGAATGGCGCGCAGCCGGGCCGGGTGGAGCTCGGGTCGGGTTGACCCGCGGGAATCCTGGGCCGGGCCGTAACAGTTCTAATAATTTTATCAAATATATATATATATATATATATATATATATATATATTATTTAATTGAATCTTTATATTACTTTTAATTTTATAATTAGATTCTTCTTAATATAAAAAATGTTAAAGTTAGCTAAATATTTTTTTGTAACTTGAAGGTATTCATAATTAAAAACTTAATTAGATCTTTGATTGCATATATTTTGAGAGAAATATTCTGTTAATTTTAACACTTTTACTATGAAAAGAACCTAATTACAAAATTAAAAGTAGTATAGGGATCCAATTAAAAAAAAAAGAAATATAAAGACCTAATTAAAAATTTAGTAAAACTATAAAGACCAATAAAATAATTAAATCTAAATAAAAATATATCAAGTAGCAACAAAAGTACCTAAAAATATTAATTTATGATGTGAGAATGGCATCTAAGTACATTTATCTATAAACCATTTAATAATTGTAATAATAACAATCACCCTTGTTCAAAACCAAAAAAGCTCTTCAACGAAATGTTTTAAGTAACCAAGTCCAATCAAATTATTTTAATCTATATTTCATCCACGCGCCAGAGAAGGAATCCTAACTAATTAATTTTTAATGTTTTCTTCATGATTTCATTCCGGATTTTTTACTTTTCTTCTCTATATTCTCAAATTCTTTTATCAACATTCTCTACATTCTCGGTCTTTACATTGTGGATCGTTGTTTTGTTGTGCTTCTGAAATCAAACATTGAGAGTAAACAATATACGATGCAAGTTTGAGTGCATTGAACCAAAGCGAGTTGGATGATGCAAGTTTGAATATGTTGAACCAGGGCAAGTTGGATGATTTGTTTGAATTGAATGTAGTTGACAAGATTTGATTGATCAAATAAATCAATGTTGATAATTAATGATTTGAATTTAGCTGAAATCTATGAGTTTGGAACTGTTTTGAACTTGATTGTAAAAATATGTTTATATTGCGTTTTAATTAGAGTTTCGGTGTTTCTCAAATATAAAGAATGACGTTGTACTGATAAGTTCATTTTTGTTATGGAATAGTTTGTGAAGATCAGTGTTATTGATTTGGTATTTTCTACATTCAATTTCTGTGCTAAATGGAATTAGTGATTATATGTTTAGTTTTATGTGATTTCGATTTAGCAATGAATTGAAGAAATTCTTTGATTTCAAATATGAATAATCTCGCTGTTGTATTAGTGTTGTATTGACCAATTGTTTGTGTAATTGCAGTTTGATGCTGATGAGCAGTTTGTGCGAAAGGTTGGGATGAACTTTCAACATACTTGAAGAAGCTAGAAAAATTTACAAAGATTATGCTTAAGTTGCAGTGAACACAAATAGGAAGGAAAAGTAAATAAAAAATCAATTAATTACATCCAATAGAGAAGAGACATAGAAATCCAACATGTATCCTAATAAGAAGACAAATTCATTAACTAGATTAAATTGTCGTGCAAGAATTTGTCAAGAAAGCTCGTAGTTGGCTGCACATTCTCCCAATTTTGCTCTGGATCATTCTTCTTAGCATAGTCTAATGCTACTTCAACCCCAGACATATATCACTTTAAGTAAATTTTCCATCTCTTCAGTCAGTGATGGGCTAAGTTCTATAATAGTAGCCTCAATGTTTAAAAGACTTATACCAAGGTCAAATGATGGTCTATTCATGTCACTATCTTGAGAACTATAGGATGACACAGAAAATTATTTATAATAACACAATTCTATGAAGCAATACAGTATATGATAACTAATGGAATAACACAAAAGTTATAAAAAATATATATATATATTTAACTAGAACTTACGGATAAAAAGATTCTTGGGCATGTTGTTCAGGTTGTAGAGGATTGGAGGTGGATGTCTGTGCTTGTTATTCTTGGGCTTGTTGTTAAGGTGGTGTAGGATGAATTGCTTGAATTGACACTCTAATGAAGGCAAACAAAAAGTGCATATTATTAAAATAGTGATGAGTAACACCAAATTCAGCACAGAATAATTGACGAAATATTACCAAAATTTAAAAAAAAAATATACTTAACTAAATGAAAAATATCAGATTCATTAAAATATGGAACTCACATATTCAGGGGTTGAGTCAGTGATGGGCTGGGTAATATAATAGTAGCTTCAGTGCTTGGAGAAATTATGCCAATATCATTATCATGAGAGCTGCAGAATGACACAGAAAATTATTTAGAATAACTCAATATAAAATAACTAATGGAATTATGGAATAACATAGAAGTTATAAAAAATATATTTAGCCAGAACTTAAGCATAAAAAGATTTTTGTTGAGGTTGTAGAGGATTGGAGGTGAATGTGTGTGCTTCTTATTGAGATGGTACAAGATGAATTGGCACTCTAATGAAAGCAAACAAAAAGTAAATGATATTAAAAATTTATACTTAACTAAGTGAAAAATATTAGATTCATTAAAATGGGAAACTCACATATCTATATGCATTTGTTTTTCAACACCAGTCTCACTCCCAAGATTAATAGTAGGGCTACTCCTTTAAAATATAAGAATTTATTTTGTGAAAGATATGAATATGGTCTTAATAACACAGAAATTGTGTAGTATCAAGTTAGAAATAAGATACATTACTTACTTGTCAAACTCTGGTGCATTTTCCAGTTTTGGTTCTTCATGGATTTCTTTTTCAGTAAGAGGAGTATTTTCTTCTTCCATTGGTACTTCTTTAACTTAGACATCTTCCTCCACTTTTTTTTTGGCACTTCCAAACTAAATAGCACCAAAATTATATCAAGACAGCACAGAAATTATTGAATAGGAATAAAGAAATTATCTTATATATGAGAACTTACAAGGGTGCAGACAGTAAACTCTTTTTTTCCTTTTTTTTGGTGCCTTCTTTTTCTTGAAAAAAATCTTAGAGATTTTTGTGTTTTTTTTTTCTAAGTAAAAATATATGAAATTATAGTTATGAACCAAGCTATTCATATTAAAAGAACATAAATTACACAATTGTAACACAATAAATTTATATTTAAGAAATAAAAAAATAGTAAGAGAAATTACATGGGGTCACTTGGTGTCACTTGGTGCATTTAAAGACTCCTCAATGCTTGACTGTGTTTGAAACACAGGATTATTCTGATTCGACAAATTGACAGTCGGTATTCTAAGAACAGCTTTTAGGAAATTAAACAAAAAAGAAAAAAAATATAAGATCTTGATTTTACCATTCTGAAGAAGCACGCAGAGCTTCTGCTGAGTCTTCTTCATTTTTTTATTTTTTAGTTTGAACAATCTTTCTTTTTTTGTGTTGTTTTCTATGTAACATCTTTCTTTTTGGCCTTCACTTCTACAGATTTGTCATTCTTTTTTGTTCTTTCTGGTTGTTTTCGTTCTTTTATTTTCTCCTTCCTTTCTTTTCTTCTAAAATAGAAAAAATTTTGATCAATAAATAGAATATATTTTTAAATAAATATATAGTTTCTAAATCTTATTCATAGTCAGAATCAGTCCTTGTTTCTGAAGATGAAAGATCTATAACAGGCTTCTTTTTACTCTTCTTCTTTTAACCTTTTTTTTTGCTTGAGCTCTGCTCTTTTATGATCCCCTAAAATAGAAATAAAATTAATTAGCATATTCAGTGCTTAAGACAGAACTTTAGGTGTTCATTTGGATGACATTCATTTTTATTTTGTAAAGAAATTAAATAATGATACCAAAATTTAAAAGAAATGAGTTCTTTTATTTTACCATTTCTTCCTTCCCCTCACGTTCAATTGTCTTAACGAGCATCTCACTTGTCCAGTGGGCAACCCATGGCAGTTCGGGCATCGTATTGGCTGTGGTATTAACAAATTTGGACTCATGAAAGTATATAATTATGAGTGCAAAAACACACCCATCGATTAAGTATTTTTCTTCATTTTTGTGAGTCTTTATTCCTTGCTGGCATGTGAATTGGGGAGACGTTGCTCATGGTTGTTGGCAATTAGAAGCATATTTGGATGAAGAGAATGAATATCCTCTTGAATGTTAGCCTATTTTTCTCTTCATCTATGCTCATTTCCAACAAAGATTTTGTCAAAGAAGACAATGAAGACCCTTTGAAACTTTTAATTACTTCCTTTTGCTCCTCAGTGATGTCTTTATTTATAATCTTTTCTAAAAAAATCATCCCCTACAACAACACCGAAATAGGTAAACAAAAATGTTACCAAATAATAAAAACACTGAAAGTTCATCATGAGAATAGATTACAGAAGCAAATTTTACCTATTACATTTAAGCTCAAAGCATCCCTTATCTTTACAAGGGTTATGGTGATTTTCCCATACCGTGTGATAAGGGTATTTTCATACAAATTAAAGGAATTAGGCAGTTCCTTCAGAAGCTTGTGTGTCACATTTAAGGATGGGATATGGCTTAGAGCACCAAATCCCATTTCATCCACAATAACTTTCTTCTCACTACTCATTTTTCTAAAAACATCAGCTATAGTTCTCGTAGAGCACCACAAATCATGAGTATTTTGCAAAGTAATTGGAAATTATGTTATAAAATTTTATGCAACAAAAATAGAGTTGTTTTGTTTAAAATATGTTTACAAGATATTTTGGGCCCTTCTTAGCTATAATGTTTTTTCAGCAAACTTTTTTTGTCATTTTGTGTCTAAGGAATAAAAAAGATGAATCACACTGAATGTAACTCATATTAAAATCCAAAAATTGGAAATGATCCATCAGAAAGCTCATTAACATGGCTTAAATCACATAAGAAATAATACAACTACATAGAGACTTTAAATGTAATCCTATGACGTGAATCACACTGAATTTAACTCATAATAAAACCTGAAAATTGAAAATGATGACATGAGAAGACTCATCAACATGGCTTAAATCAAATAAAAAAGAATACAACTACATAGAGACTCTAAATCCAAGCCTATGACAAGGATCACACTAAATCTAAATCAAAATGACACCAAAAATTAGAAATGATGACACTAGAAGACTCATCAACATGGCTTAAATCAAATAACAAATAATACAACTACATAGAGACTCTAAATCAAAGCCTATGACAAGAATCACACTGAATTTAAATCATATAAAACCCAAAATTGAAAATAACGACACGAGAAGCCTCATCAACATGGCTTAAATCACATAAGAAATAATACAACTACATAGAAACTCTAAATCCAAGCCTATGATATGAATCGCATTGAATGTAACTCACTATGATGCACGAACATTGACACATACATGTGACACGACACAACACAAAATGTGCCAACACAGGAATTTTAAAATTTTATAATACACGGGGACACATATATATATAAAATATAAAGTATTTTTTAGATAAATAGTAATAATATTTTGATATTTATTAATATTAAAATATAAATTAATTCTTTAATTTTTTAAAAGTCTTATTTTAATTATATAAAGTATTTAAAATATTTTTTGCTTTAATAAATAATAATATATACTATTTCTAAATTTATTTCAAGAATACATGTTAAGTATAACGCTGGACATGCTGACACGCGATGGTATTTAGGTGTGTCCAAGTGTGTCTGGAGAAACTTTTTTATTTTATACTAAGACACGGTTGGACACAGCAGACATGCGTGTCGGACGAGTGTCGATGAGTGTCGTCTCCAAAATGCATCCGACACGTTGACACGACAACTCAGCAAAGTGTCCGTACTTCATAGGTAACTCATAATAAAACCCTAAAATTGCAAATCACACCAGAAAACTCATCAACATGGCTTAAATCATATAAGAAATAATACAACTACATAAAGACTCAAAATCCAAGCCTATGTTAACATCACACTAAATCTAAATCAAAATGACACCGAAAATTGGAAATGATGACATCAGTAGACTCATCAACATGGCTTAAATTACATAAGAAATAGTACAACTACATAGAAAATCCAAATACAAGCCTATGATAAGAATAACACTAATCTAAATCACCAAAACTTGAAATGATAACACCAGAAGACTCATCAACATGGCTTATATCATATAAGAAATACTACAACTACATAGAAGCAGAAATGCACCATTTAGAATCAAGTTACCTTCAATAATGCTTCGACTTTTTATCTTTTAAGAATGCACAGGGAGCTTTGCTGAGAGTTTTTCATTCGGTGTTGTTGTGGATGATTTGAAACCTAGCACAGAAAGGTTTGATGAGATATTTTTCATTCGGTTTTGTTGATTATTCAACCTAGAAGAGAGAGTTTGAGAGTCGTTTCAAGTTCAGTGTTGAAATGAGGTTTTGAAATGGTCTTTCGTGTGAAAGAGCGCACATTGAAATGTTGTGTGTGTGTGGAGAGAGGGAGAGCGTGTTCGCACATGCTGGGTAATGAAGATGGTTTTTGTTGGGTTTGGGCCAACTTGATTGGACTTGGCTACCAAAAAGGCTTGTATCTGTAGCATTTCTAATTCCAAAAATATTATTTTTCATCCTTTTATGAGTCCCCAACTAAAAAAAACACCAAGAAAAACGTTGAGTACCGTCGGATTTACCATAAAAATGAATAAAATTTGACGATAAACTGTTTATCGTCAGATTTTGTGTCGAAATTTATCCAATGGAATAAACTTTGCCAATAGCAAATTACTGTCGGATTGTATCTGGCGGTAATTTGCGTCCGATTTAGCGACATAATATGGATATCAAAAAAATGAAATCTGTTGCAGCTTACCGTCGAAAATTTTCCAACGGTAACATTGGCACCAAAGCATACGGCATTGCACCCCCTTACCGTCCAATTAATCCGACAGAAATATTTTTTCTAAGTTTTTAATGGAAAATCAGTTGGGCTGTTACCGTCGGTATATTCCGAGTAATTTCGACAGTAGATTATTTTTTTTTAATAATTTTTTTTGTTCATCTATAATGTACCCTGATAATTAATACTTGAAAAAGTGCTTTAAACCTGATGTGAAATATCAAATATACAAATTAAAAACACTTAATGATAGTAATTGAAATATTTGAAGCAGTGCTAATTATATTACATTCTTCTGAAAGTTTAGTAAAGAAATATATAAGATAGAATTACATTTACATTAACCTTATTTAGATTCATTATCTTCTTCCTTTGGTTCATCATCCTCTTCTTCCGAGATAGTTTCCTGATCATCGAACTCATCCTCCTCTTCTACGTCACCATCGACCCCTTCTTTTTCACTACAAAAAAAATATTGAGTACCGTCGGATTGACCATCGGAAAAACAAATAAAATCCGACAGTATAAACCTCACTGGTAACCTATTACCGTCGGATTTTTTTGTCCGACGGATTAACTACCCAAAAAATCATTTGGTTATCGACAGATTTTTCTTACTATAATGTTGTCGCCACAATATCTTGTTTCCCGCACTATTACCGTCGGATTATTCCCTCAGTAAATTCAACAGTAATCTTAGTTTTTTTTAAATATTGTGATGCAATTTTTTTAATTTTAATTTTAATTTTTTATTTAAATTTATTTTTCACACAATTAGTGGTCAATTTATAAATAATAGAAAAAAATTATGTAATATTAAATATCAAATATTCAAATTAATTAAAACTCAAATAAATACAACGAAACAGTAAAACAAAGCCCTAACCACTAAAGATCCTAGTAGTAGTAGTAGTCATCGTCGTCATCATTCCCGTGGTCTTGCTGAGGCAGCGGAGAAGACGGTGATGTCTGTGTCCTACCAGTAGCACGGCTACAACCAGCAGGGCTGATGCCAGCGGCGCGCCTCTGAGCCTGGTACACCTCCATTTGTGCCTCCATCCGCTGAAGTCGCTCCAGTTGTTCCCTCTACTCTAGCCTGAATCATCCGTGTCTGTCACGTGTCTGAGGATCTCCCCTGATGCCTCTCTTGAGTCTCGGTCAGTTCCTAAGCGGTCGTGAAGGCTCGGGGTCAGCTCCAGCACCTGCTGTCTCAAATCAATGCCTTCCTCGTGATAGACGGCTCGACTAGTGCTAGAGGTAAATGATGGCTTCAACATTGAGGTGTGGAGGCCACTGGTGAAGAACGACCCCAGCCCATATATGCGGTTCTTGTAACGACCCAACTTCTAGCACGTAATGATCGTACCAAAAGTAAGGTGTTACTGACCTATCTTTCCTTTATTATCTATTTAATATTTAGCCTTTATGGCGTTAACACGTTTTCAGTTTTTGGAAAAAGCTAGTCAATTTTGTTTTTATTCATTAAAAATCGTTCAACAAAGACTTCCAATCAATAATAATCAAATAATTACTACTAATACATTATAGTTATTCAACTGAGCGACAAATACAAGCCTACCCCTGATGTTGTTCAGACAGCAGCGGCAACGTTGGTGGCTTTAGCGATGGTGACCAAGCACGTCAGAGACGAGTTTAGTGGTAGTAGTAGCAACAGAGGAAGGAACTCCCCTGTCGTGTTTCTCTTCTCTCTCTTCGGGCTCAAACATTCTCAATAATCAATTTATCATAATTCAGTTTAACAACTAACATTCTATCATCAATTAAAATCAAAATTTCCATCTATCATTCATTAAAAGTCAACCAGTCTAACTTCAAAAAATTCATAACTAATTTTTCAAATAATACGATCCTCTCAAAATTAAACTGTAGCAAATACACTTATTCTAGTTTACTTAGTATTTAACCCCATACAGTTTCGTTCAATATTGAGTTACTGATTCGTTTTCAAAGTTACAATTTTATTTGAAATCAAGTTTTCAAGGAAACGGTTTAGCCTTTTAGGTTTCAATCCTTCAAATTTGAACTCAAGCAACTAGACTCACTCTATTTTAACCAAAAAACTGTCCCACATAATTTCAGTTATTTTAGAGTTATTTATTCATTAACAAAGTTACTATGTCAATAAGAAAAATTAGGTTTTAATGAAATTAATTTAGTAATCAAACTTCAATTCTTTAGCATTTCTCAAGCCCAATCCTAGCTAATCATAAATCAATTTAATAGCCACCACAGTGCCATCAAACAAACAATTCAATAGCAACCACTTCGGCAAAATCAACTAAATCAGAATTTTCAGCAATTCCAAAACAATCCAAAACAATCAAGAAATTAGTCACAATCACAGCCTCAAACCAAAATCAATCTCATCAATTACTCATCATATTTTAATTCAAAAACTAATACAGTGTCATTAAACAACCACTTCAATAATGACCAACTTAAAATAATCAATTAAAAACTAGAATCTCCAGCCTTCTCATTCAATTAGTAATTTTAATCACAATCATAGCTATAATAAAAAACCAATCACACAGGATAATTGTTAACTTATTTGCAATTATTTACCAAACTTTATAGTCATTCATATAATTAAAAACTTTAATTTTAAAGACGTATCCCCTACCCTGATATTGACATAATTTAGCAACGCTATCATAGTAACTAGAAATGCCTCGGCAGCAATGTCATCAGTAACGATTCCAGAGCAGGAAGAAGACCAGGTAGCACATACCAGCAGCTTCAGTAACATCTTCTAGCCAGTGCTCTTCCTCCAGCAATGACATGGAATTGGAGTTGGTGGCAGTAGTGCTTTCTGGCGAGCATAGGCAGCGGCAGAGGAGCTCAACGGCGGCAAAATCCTTGTCACCCCCTTCTCTCTCTCTTTCTTGCAGCTATCTCATTTTTCCTTATGCAGCAGCGGCTCCCTCTAGTGGTGTTCGGACAACAGTGGCAATGTTGGTGGGTTCAGCGATGTTGACAAGGCGCGAAAGCGACAGGTTTGGCGATATCAACAGTAATAGAGGCACTCTTCTGTCGCGTTTCTCTTCTCTCTATTCGGGCTCCTCAGTGGTGGCTTCACTAAATGGTGACGGCGATGGCGACACTATCCACGACAAGCCTTAGTAGTGGCGGCAACGAAGGCACGATGGGCGGGACCTCTTCGTCTGGGTTGGCGCGGGACCTCTTTGTCTGGTTCTCGTGTTTTGTTCTCCTCCTCTCTCCTGTGTAACACATGTTATTATGATTAGGACGACAGTTGTACACTTAATCTCTAATTTGATATCACATGATCAGATGTTTACTCACATAATGATCCTGAGACTGCTAATCAGCAAATCTCTCTTTTTTTCTCCTTCAAAGTATGGATGTACTTGAAGGTCTCCGCCAATGTCGCATTGCGATTCAACGATTTCGACTACACATCTTGCATTGAAACAAGTTGTTAGGATGCATACTAATGATATATTAAAGAATATAACTAAGTTAATAATAAAATTAGACAAGCTACATACCAGCCTGGCCTTAGTCTTCATGAAGGTCGCTAAGCTACCGGTATACTTAGACGACTTGGCCGATACCTTGTTAGCTCTATTTGTGAGACACCGATGCATGAACCCCTTATCTGTCTCCCAGTGAACATACAAAGCCTTCTTGATTTCCGGGCGAAGCCAGGTAGTGAGGGAGTCGCGCCTCTCACGTACATTCTCCAGCTTTTGTTGCAGCTACCTACCCATTCGATGGTCGTATATCTTCATGATGAGGGTATTGTGCTCTTTGTCCTATATAAAGAGAAGCTGCACAAAGAAACTTTAAAATTAATTAATCAAAATATATCGTATTAAATAAAATAGAAGATATAAACTAGCTAAAAAGGTTTGACTATATTAAATTAATTACCGCCCACTTCTGAAACAATCACTCTCTAGTCTCAGAGGGGATCTTCTTGTAGCTCAACCATGGATAGTCGTACATTAGCTTCATGATGTTGGTCATCTCCTGATTGCATGCATTGCTATTTGGCGCAAACCTATCAATAATTCATAAACAAACCAATATGGCAATATAAATTAAAACTTTAGAAGCAAATAGCCATAATATATAAAGACTTTTTAGAAATTTTGACAGAGTTTCATCTATAACTGGAATGCGCCACAAACTCTATCCATCAACAATAAACTTAAACAGCACCAAATATCAACAATCAATGAACAACAGGCAATAATCACACACTTTCAGCAATTCAATAATCAACATATATCATACTTTCAGCCATTCAAACCTACAACTCTAAATCCACTAAAACTAGAATCAACTATCAAGAATCACTAATCACAATATATCAAGCACTTTCAGCTGTTCAAACCTACAACCCTAAATCCACTAAACTAGAATAAATAATTAGACACTTTTAGCATATAAAAGACTTAAAGGTAGTACTTACGTCGTTTCGCCATCAGGTCAAATCGTCAACCGTACAATGGGACGTGGTGGAGGGGCATTAGCTGGCTCACTTCCATGAGAGGATTTCGGGGCCGCGGATGCAGGCAAGGTCATTCCCATAGACACAGGGACATAGTTGGGATTAGGGACCATGATAAACGCCTGGTCTAATGCACCTGCAACCTGTGACGTCACCAGGGTAGTCAGGATAGAGAGTGAGGATCCAGAATTCCCAAGGATACCAGCAGAAACCCTCCCGCTACCACGACTACGACCACGAGCACAACCACGATCCTGATCTGCAATACCTCTACCCGTCGTTATGTTTGCAGAGAGAATACCGATTAAAAATCTGCTAAACATATTCACATCATCATTCAAAATGCTTAATCAAAATAAACTATGTTAAACTTATTTCAGAAATCAAACAAAGAGAACTAAATCAATAATAATCAACATAAATCAATAATAATCAGCACAAATCAACAATAATCATAAATTCAGAACAAGAAATCAACCTTATAAATTATAATAACTAGTTTAGAACAAATCAATAATAATCAAACATGTTTTAATATTCAGAATAAATCAGAACTAAATAAAGAACAAAAATCAGAACGTGTTCTAATTAAAATTGAAACTAAACAAGTTCGGTACCCTATGTTTAGAATTTTTGAAAATCCTAACTTCAAAAAAAAGTTCAGTATCCTAAGTTCATAACTAAATAAGGAACAGAAATCTGCCAATGTTCTAATTAAAATTGAAACTAAACAAGTTTGGTACCCTATGTTTAGAATTTTAGAAAACCCTAACCTCAAAAAAAAGTTCAATACTCTAAGTTTAGAACTAAATAAGGAACACAAATCTATCAATTTTCTAATTAAAATTGAAATTAAACAAGTTCGGTACCCTAAGTTCAGAATTTTAGAAAATCCTAAGTTCAAAATAAGTTCAGTATCCTAAGTTTAGAACTAAATAAGGAACACAAATCCTCCAATGTTCTAATTAAAATTAAAACTACACAAGTTCAGTACCCTAAGTTCATAATTTTGGAAAATCCTAAGTTCAAAACAAGTTCAGTACCCTAAGTTCATAACTAAATAAGGAACGGAAAGCAGAACAGGTTCTAATTAAAATTGAAACTAAACAAGTTCAGTACCTTAAGTTCAAAACTTTAGAAAATCCTAACTTCAAAACAAGTTTAGTACCATAAATTCAGAAATAAATAAGGAACATAAATCAGAACATGTTTTAATTAAAATTGTAATATCCCTAAGTTCAGAACTAAATAATCAACAATAATAAAAAGTCTCAAAACAACAAATAAACCTAATAATATATATCAACAAATAAGAATTCCAGAAAAACCTAACATCAGAAACATTACCTAAAGAAGAGCACCAGAGGTGAGAAGAAGTAGCGGTGTAGGCGGCGACAGCAGCAGCGTCGTAGACGACGGCAGGAGCAGCCATTGGCGTGCGGCAGAAGCAGCGGCGTTGGCGGCGGTGGCAGTAGTGGTAGCAGCTCTTTCACCGTCTGGCAGCTACAATGGTGATGGCAAACGAAGAGTGGCTCTTGGAGAGGATGGGGCTACCGGGGATATGAGAGGGGTAGAGAGAGAGTGGTAGGAGAGAGGGTTAGAGAGAGAGAGAGAAATTTGAATAAGGAGGAAGAGCGTTCGCGCTTCAATTTTACGTCACAGTTACCGTCAGATTTACCGTCGAATTTTTTTTATGGTAAACCATTATGGGTTACCAAAATGCAACATTTCACTAAGTGGGTTTACCGTCAGAAAATCTGACCCTAAAGGACGTGCCGATTTTTTTTTTTCTCAAATGGAGCATTCAAAACCAGTTCCTACTCCTATAGAAGAGAAGTTCAAGTTGTTGAGAGTAGATAAAGAAAGAGCAGTAAATCTTACTTATTACAAAAGTTTGATTGAAAGTCTGAGGTACTTAACTGCAACTAAACTAGATATTGTGTTTTGAAGTTGGATTACTTAGCAGATTTATGGAGGAGCCTTGTACCAACCATTTACAAGCTGAAAAATGGATTCTTTGATACATCAAAGGTACTTTAAATTATGGTATTTATTATGAAATACTAATAAAGTGAATCTTGTTAGTTACATTGATGGTGATTGGGATGGAGATATGAAATAAGAAAAAGTACTTCAGAATTTGCATTTCATCTCAGTTCTGGTACAATTTCATGGTCATCAAAGAAATAATCTGTAGTTGCACTTTCTACAGCAAAAGCCAAATATATAGCACCAGCAAGTTATGCAACGAAAGTAATTTGGCTAAGAAGAATTCTTGAGAAATAAAACGAGAAATAAAGTATTCCAACAACGATATTTTGTGATAACAAGTCAGCTATTACACTTTGCAAAATCAAAACATATTATATTGATATCCAGTTTCACAAAATTAGGGAATTACTGAAGGGGAAAGAAGTTTTGATTGAATACTGTCCTATTGTATACCAAGTTGCAGATATCTTTACAAAATGGTTGAAAATCGAATTATTTTACAAGTTAAAGAAAATTTTTGAAATAATTAATTCTACAAGTTTAATTTAAAGGAGGCAATGATAATTAAATCAACTTATAACACATCACCATCGTACTAGAAGAGTTATGCCAATTTACAAGTAGGAGAAAGGATCACAAAAACATGATATGATAAGTTGAAAAGTTTGAAAAGTCAAATACTAATCCAAATTAAAAATTAGTGTCTACAAGCTTCAGTGCAAGCTATTTTTGCTTCTTTTCTCATTGTACTGTCACACTAAATAATATTTTATTGTGATAGGTTGCCTATAAAAGGCAATGCAAATATGTTGACATTTCTTGTGTTCCTTGAAATAAAAATGAGCATGATAATGAGAAGTGCTCATCTGTTCTATTATTTCATATGAATGTTTGTGAGTTTGAAAGATAAAAAAAATATGATAGTGTCATTTATGTAAGTTAGTGATCTTGAGGCCAATTAATTGTGAATATTATATTTATATTTTTTTAATTTATTTTATTATCACTACAAGAAAAACGTTAAGTGCCGTCGGATTTACCGTCAGATTTAGCATCGTACATTAGCGTCGGTTTGACTGACGGATTATGGACGGTTTTCATGTGGAATTCAACAGGTCAAATCGTTACCGGAAGATTTTTGTTTCCAACGGTAAATTCGCCATTAATAGTTGGAGGGAAAATGCAAAAAATAGGCGCGAAATGTAGCGTGGGATTTACTGGCAGAAAAATCTGATGGTAAATCCATTTTAGTAGAATGCTGCATTTTGGTGACTGTAAGCGTTATCGTCGGATTTATCCGCTGGTAAATAAGACAGTAATGAGCCCTAAAATTCAAAGTGCGAACCCTCTCTCCCTTCTTTTCGAAATCTCTTCTCTCTCTCCCTCTCTGTGTGTGTACCCTTTCTTCTCGCACTCTCTTTCTACCTATCTCCTCTCCCTGCCACTCTATCAGCACCGCCGCCGCCGCCTCCCTCCTCTGCTTTGTTTTCTCAAGTCATGCCTTTGCTCCGTGAAGAATCTGCACTGCCTCATCACCGCGACGAGGAGTCTGCTACGCCGCCGGCCACCTCTTCCATTTCAAGTAAGTTGGTCATTTCTATCATTATTGTTCGGATTTTGCTGTGAAATTGGTTTTAATATACGGTTTTTGAAACAATTGAACAAATATTTGTGAATTTGGGATTTTGAGTTTAAATTACATTACCGTAAAATTGGGTATTGTAACACCCTAACTATCAAAGCTTACGCTTCCGGCTGCGCGACTCTGATAGCTCGGACATTACGACGACTCTTATACTATTTAATACTAAAATATGAGCCTGTTTAAAACTTTACAACCGCAATACCGTTCCAAAATATTTTCATTCAATAACGTACATCCATACATACCATACAACTTACAAAAACTCCCAAAAAGTACATACTCATACATATATGCATATAAATATTATTACAAGCATTAACCAATACAATCCATATCCCTCTCACATAATGTATAAAGGTAAAGGCGAGGGAACATATATAATATCTAAGCAATACAGAGCATCTCAACAACGACTAATTAAACTCTTCGTGACTTCAGCGTCCATATCCTGAAAAAGGAAATTGTAGGGGGGTGAGAACATCATCCTCGAAAGGGTTCTCAGTAGAGGGTTTTTGGGAATTACTGTAATAGGATACGTGAAGGTAAACCATACCAGTGATTAATAAACGTCTTATGCCTCTTTTCAAAAACAACGGTTCAAAATAAAAGTAAATTCGGAAATCTTTTCTGAAAGAGGAACCGTTCAATTCTCAAAAACTCAAAAGCCTTTCAAAAAGGCTTATCTATGCTGAACCAAATTAGCATTTCATACTTTTTCAAATCAAAAACACAAAACCGAAACCAACCATCGGTCCATCTCATTTCAACCACGGCCCTAGGCCCAAACAATCCAACCAACAACCAATCACCACAGTCCAACAGAGTCTCAGTCGCAAACACAATTAGGAAGATTCAAGCACAAACAAACAATTATTGCAAGTAAGACAATTAGCAGTTAATCACAAGTAGTCACAAAGGCAAACCAAGTACAATATGCACACCCAAACAATGTCACATAGATGCATATAATGCATGCCTGTCCTAGTGGCTGATGATATCATCTGTCGGTTATATAGCCAACCCGACAAGTCCTGGTACTAACCATTGGACTGTCCCTCTGTCGCACATCCCCAACTCGAGTTATTCTCGATCATCATCATGATCATAATCATAATACATATCCAACACCCTCACTGGTGTATATTCACGGGGGAGAGCTCATCCAGGACTTTCACAATGCCCGGCCACACTTACGACATAGGGTCAGCAGAGTCTCGAGTCTCCACCTAGAGCATGTGGTGGCTAGCCACTGCTTCCTTCCAGGGAAACTCGTGTCTCTGATAGTGGAAGTGCAAATCACAATTATCAATAGTTCAGCATATATGCATTCATTCTCAGCCATGAATCAACATTCATCTCAGCCATCCAGCTTAAATTCATGACTCATAGTCAGCCATCCGGCTCATGGTTCAATCCAGAACCAGCCAAAATTCATAATCATACACAGACATTCCGGCTCATAACAAAACAGCACTTCCACCATCCAACATAAAATCATTATTCAAGCCATAAATTGCTTTTTCTCAATTCAATTTACTCTGAAATCAAATTTCAGCTCTTTTCAGCCTTGGCTTTAAAGATCTCATTTCTCAAATCATCTCAGGCTCATAGGCCACTTTTACTCAAAGTAAGTTCCCCTTTTAAAACAATGCCACTCTCGACATCCTCTTTCCAAAACTTCTATAACCATGGCAAGTTAAAGATTTACTTTGAAATATTCAAAATCATCCATCCAACAACGGGATTTTATAACAAAAGTCACTCGGCAGCGTCTCAAGTCTTTAGGGGAGATTAACATAACTCATTTCCTCGAATTCACTTAAAATCATTAAAACCTTGGCTTCTTGTCAATAGACTTTCAATTGAGTACTTAAAACTTTTTCCAAAACATTTTAGAATGAAACTTGTCAATAGACGTTCAGGTTCTTTCAAAGTCACTGAAACTTCTCTAATTGAAACCCTCAAATCAGTTCAAAGGCATAAACCCTTTTCACATTTAAAACAGCCTTAAAGCATAAGTTTCATCTAAATAACTTGTTCACAAGGGAAATATAATACTTTTCTTAAGAAACAAGACTAAATCACAATTTTCTTTTTAATAATTCATTTCAGAAGCATAAGACATCCCTTTCTTAATGATTCAGAAAACATAGTAGAAATCTTTAACTCATGAGTTTCCGAATAACGTTTTAGTAAAGCCCCGGATTCTACCGGAATTTCGGTAGCACCTCTCCTAAAACTTGGACTTTGCCACCCGGTTCGGGTCCCAACAAAACCGTTCCACAATCCTTTTCAACAGTCCAGATCCAAAAATCAGTTCAAAAGCAAACTAAATCCAACAGTCACCTCATTTTCATTTTTCCAAGAAACCGTTTCAAAATCAATTTATTATCAGCCGATAAAACTCATTTCTAAAGCTTTAAAGAAACGGTTCAGCAACAATTCTTTACCAAAACCAGATCATTTAAAGCAAACCAGTCTGAATCCAAGAGTGTATTCTATTTTTCACAATCTCAAGAAAATTAACTCAAATCATTTCTCAACGGATTAAACTCGATCTCAAATCTTTAAAAGAATCAACTTGAAAAGCATTCCGTTTCACAAAACCGCACAACGATCCAGCCAAACAACATTCATAATCATTCGAGACAATCAAACAATACATAAGGCTGATACAATCACCAAATACACATTGTCTCACATCAGTATCCATATGTAATAATTCCAATATATAAAATATAGTTTTCGGAAAGCGCCCCTACCTCGACATGTGAAACCACAGCCAAAACGCCTCACAGAGTCTTTTCCGCCTCAACCCAAAATCAACAACCAAAATCCCGGCTCCGCTTGTTTTACTCAATAGTAGAAACAGCCTCAACGCCACATATAAGCTCAGTTACTACTTCCTAACACATCAATATCACAGAAATCTTAAAACTCATAACTAAAAACAAATGGCGAGGATTCCGAGGTAAAAACACTTACTAAAATAAAAGGAATGGCACAGCAGCCTCCGCAATACTTATGCGACACGCAATCATCGGAACTCAAACTTACATTACCAAGCCTCAAGGTCTTTAACCAAACACAACTGAACGCTAAAGCAGGGGTTTTCGAAACGTGAAATACTCACTAAATTAATGAAACGAAGCAGCCGAAACTCCAAATCGGCCCTGCAGCAGCTCCGTTAATAATTTTCGAGTGGTAGCGATGGCTCGAATCTCCGATAATAGCAGCTATACAACCACGCAGCATCAAAACCTTCTCGAAATCCAAAAAGGACCAAAACCACAAGTAAAACCCTTACCTCAGTGTTGAAACTTGCAAAAACCACCGAACAGAGCAGCTCCATCAACGGCGGCTTGTACCGCAGCGACCCAGGCAGCGGCATCAACTAAACAGCAACTCCGATGATGACAGAGGCTCCGACAGCTTCAACAGGGCACGGTAGAGGTAGAATGGAGTAGTACAGCGACAAAAACCCAGCATCCATCCCTTCTCACTCATCAAGTGCGCTTTCTGTTCTTTGTGGTGCTCAATCGGCGATGGCATGAGCTCCGGTATCAGTGGACTGCGATGAGGTCGACGGTGGCGAGGCAGCTGACGGCGGCAGGAGGCACGAACGTCAGCGACTTCCTTCAGTGGTGCCAGGGATCGACGGTGATGCGCGAAGCTCCTCAGCGACAGCAACGGCACGGTGGCGGCGCGACAGAGGCTCCCTCCTCCTCTGCCCCTCGCACGACTCTTCCTTCTACCCTGAACGGCACCGATGACGTCCTTCTTTCTCGGCGACCAGGACGACGGCGACAAGCCCGCGCCCCTCTCACTCGCGAGCCATCCCTCTTCTTCGACGCTGGATGGATTCGGCGGCAAGGCACGGTGGCGCGGCGGTGAGGCGTGGTGGCGACGCCCTTCCTCCCTCTGGATCTCCCTTCCATGTTTCCCCCTTATCTTCTGTAACAGCCCAGACCACCCGCTAGCACGATATTGTCCGCTTTGGCACACAAGGCCTCACGGTTTTGCCTTTGACGATAGGGATGATAGCCGAAGCCCCCCCACACTCACTCATCAAAACGCGTCATGCTAGGGAGAGGTATCCACACCCTTATAAGGTATGCTTCGTTCCCCTCCCCAACCGATGTGGGACCTTACAATCCACCCCCCTAAGGGAGCCCAGCACCCTCGCTGGCACATCGATCTGGGATCCGGCTCTGATACCATCTGTAACAGTCCAGACTACCCGCTAGCACGATATTGTCCGCTTTGGCACACAAGACCTCACGGTTTTACCTTTAACAATAGGGATGATAGCCGAAGCCCCCCACACTCACTCGTCAAAACGCGTCATGCTAGGAGTGGTATCCACACCCTTATAAGGCATGCTTCGTTTCCCTCCCCAACCGATATGGGACCTTACAGGTATAGAGTTTGGAATTGCTTATTGTGAAATTGGATTTAGAGTTTGAATTTTAGTACTTTAGGATTTTGTAATAACTCAATTAATTATTCAATATTATTGGTCAAAGTATGATAATAAGGCATGTTATTTCATTCTATTTATATTAATTATAAATTTAGTATAAGAACAAAAATGATTTGCTCTAGGAAAACGACTTTAGTTATTTAGAAAAATTGATGGATTTTTATGTAAGGGTGTCAAATAAAAATAATTATATTAAGAAAATTAGTATAACACCCGAGATATAAACATGTGAATTTGCTTATAATACTAGTATATTCATTATTTGCTGTGTATTTTTTTGATAAATTTTTTTGTTATTTGATCTATAAATTATGAAATTAAAATGAAACTTTTTTAACTATAATTTCTAGTTGGCCATTATCAATAAATAGTTGAATTTTTATTTTGCACAAATCTAATCTTATAACAATCCAATTGTGGTTTATAATGTGTTTCCATGTGATATAAGTCATTACAAGTCGTAATAATAACTTATTAGGCACATCTCTGTAGATTGAATTGCAAAGTTGCTAAGTTTAAATTAGTCATGTTTAAAGCTTATTTATCACTCTAGCTTACATATTATATCTCCAACCTTCATGAGATTAAGGATTATTGATTTGGATTTGAATCATAAAGGCTCCTTGTTTAATTGAGTTTAGTTGTTATGAATTTAATTGAGTTTTTGACTGATGTTGTGGATTGAGGTTGGTTGGATTTGTAAGAACCGTAAAGGTGGATATATATTTAATTTTAGGGGAGGTTATGTCAAATTTTTTTTTGAAATAATATAAATGTTGAAGGATTGATAAACCACTATTTTATAGTTTATATTGTGTTTAATTGTGTGGTTTTGTCATGATCCTTACCCACTTATTCATCAATTTAGCATGCATTTAGATTTCCTTCCTAAATTCAGTACATGTTTGAAAATTGCTTCCTAGAGACTTTAATTATTTAATTTTAATTCTCCTTTATTCCATTCGATGCCGTGATCTGTGTGTCAAGTGTTTCAGGCTTCATAGGGCATGAATGAGATGGAGATTGGAGAGGAAGCTAGCAAAAAATGGAAGGAACACAAGAATTTGAGGAGATAACCAGCGAGAAGTGACGCGGTCGCATGGCTCACGCGACCGCGCGAAGGAGCGCAAATCGCAGTGACGCGGCCGCATGGCTTGCGCGGCCGCGCGGATTGGAAAGCGCAAGTGACGCGGTAGCGTGGACGACGCGAACGCGTGGAGAGGAAAAAGCGCAAGTGACGCGTCCGCATGGACGACGCGATCGCGTAACATGTGCGATCTGCATAATCTGCAGAATTCGCTGAGGGCGATTTTTGGACCTTATTTCGGCCCAGTTTTCGGCCCAGAACAGCAGACTAGAGTCAGAGAATATGCAGAAACAACACACACATTCATTCAGTAGTTTTAGATCTAGTTTTTCACTCTCTTAGGTTTTTCTCTCGAGTTTTTAGAATTTTAATTTTCAATTGGTCTTAGCATTGGAACATTGAGAAGAGTTATTTCCTCATCAAGACTTCATCATTCTAGTTTGTTTTCTTAACTTGGTTTTATTCTTCCATATTCTTTGTTTTGTTCAATTTTATTATTCAGATACTTTTATGATTATTTAATGAAAGAATTATTTCTTTTTAATTCAATTTCAATTCCAATAATCATGTCTTCTTTTGATTCCCTTTTATGTGTTATGGGTTTATTATTTACAATGCGTGAGTAGTTTCATTACTTGATGGGGAATTGATTGAAAAGGAACTCTTGAGTTGGAAGGATTGAAAGAAAATTTGTAATTGGGTTAATTGTTGAATTGCTATCCTGTCACCAACGTCAATCCCTTGAACTAAGTGGGTTGTAACTCGTGAACGAATCTAGTAATCCAACTTGTTTGACTTTCCCTTACCTAGTAAAGAATAACTAAACAGAGTAACCGTTAATTATAAATCCATCTAAAAAATCATTCCATCAATGATAGAGATTCTAACTAATCAATTTCCAGTCAAGGTTTTTATTCATATCATTTAATTTTCCTCAGTTTACATTCCAATTTACTTACCTCAACTTCTTCGAACCTCTGATTAATAAGATATCACCCTTCTCTGCAACTCGTTGGGAGACGACCTGGGACTTAAAACTCCCAGTAATTTTGATTTAAACTCTTTGTGACACATTTCTAAATTGATAGGCAGATTTTCGGTGAATTAAGAACTATACTTGCAACGTATCAATTTCAATAATTTTTTAATTCATCAGCTTCTGCTTCCCATCAATTTTTGGCGCCGTTGCCGGGGAGGTACAATAGAGTGCTAATTTTATTAATTAGAATTATTTATTTGCATTTTATTTAAATTTTGCTACTATGAGATGCATGTTTCTTCCGTCAAATGACGCGTTCACTTCCTGATCCGCGCTTGCTAATATTCGATCCTGAAATTGAAAGGACTATTTCACGAATAAGGCGAGAACAGCGTAGGTTAGCCCACTCTGAGGGCGGATCTGAAAGTGAATCTGAGGAAGAAACCAGCTCCCGTTCTACTGATTCGATTGTTTTACGTGCAGAAAACATGGCAGCTAGAAGAGTTACCATTCAGGAGGAAGGAGCTCCTGATTTTACAATGCAACCGTTTCAAGCGCATCATCCAGCGGTAGCTACAAATTTTGAAATAAAGACCGCACTGTTAAATTTGATGCCCAAGTTTCTTGGCCTACCTGCTCAAGAGCCTATCAAGCACTTGAGAGATTTCCAGGCAGCCTATTCTATTGTCAGGCGTGACGGCACTGATGAAACTTCAATTCTGCTGAAAGCTTTTCCATTTTCTCTTGAGGGAAAAGCAAGAGAGTAGAACTACACTCAACCTCTAGCAAATGTATCCAACTGGGATACACTCAGAAAGGAGTTTCTGGAGAAATTCTTTCCATCTGAAGTTACTGATAAACTGAGGAAGGATATCTCTACGATTGTTCAGGATGACAATGAGACTCTCTTCGAATACTGGGAGCGCTTCAATAATCTTCTGGAAGCATGCCCCCACCACATGATTGACAAGATCGTGCTACTCAGCTATATCACACAAGGTATGAGGCCCCAAGATAAGACCACATTGGAAAGTGCCAGCAATGGGTCTATGAAGAAGTACAAGACCACTGATGAAGCTTGGCAATTGATCAGTGATTTAGCTGAATCTACTCGGAACCACAGACAAAAGTAAGGCCGTTCAAAAGCCATTGCAGAAGTATCTTCTGGCAGAGAGACTGCTGCTCTAACTCAAAGCATCTGTGAGATGACCAACCTACTGAAGCAAATGCAGTTGAATCAACAAGCTCAGCAAACTCAACCGCAGCAAAACCAACAACTAGTCCCACAAAGAATTTGCAAAATTTGTGCTGATTACAGCCATTACACTGATGAATGCCCGCAGCTCCAACAAGAAGACAACATGGTGGCATCCACTCACAACTTCTATGACCGCCCCAACCAAGGGTACAATCAAAGTGGAAATAATAATCATGGATGGCAGGACAATTCAAACCAGAATTGGAGGGACAACAATAACAGGGGAGGTAGAGATAATCAGGGAAATCAGAGGTAGAATAATAACAACAACAGGCAGCAAAATCAACCTTACCGAGCACCTCACCTTAGGCAAAACCAAGGACCACCGAACAATCAGCAGCAAACCTCTCAATTTACTCATTCTTCTGTATCTTCTAATGAAGATTTATTACAAGCTTTTGAGAAAAGACAACTGGCCATGGAAAGTACCATCGTGAACAGTATTAATGCCAGTCTGAATGGTCTCACCTCTACTCTGCAAGCTTTTATGACACAGCTTGGTTCAGCACAAAATTCCAGTAACCAACCTTCAAGCACCACTGGAATCAACTCTCAACCATTACCCAATCCAAAGGGAGGCATTAATGACATCACCCTGAGGTCTGGAACTACACTACAGGAGAGGAATCAAGAGGAACCAAGCTCACCAGAATACGCCTCAGCTGAAGAGGTGGTGGAAATCGAAGATGTTGAAGAGGAAGAGGATATACAGGACATAGTTGAAGAAGAGATAGCTCAACCACAAGAAGAAGCACCAAAAGGCGCAGGCACCACGAAAACCACTGTTCCCATTCCATTTCCACAGCTTGCAAGAAAGCCCAGGAAGCAGCTGGAACCTGATCCTAAAATGGTAGAGATATTCAAAAAGGTCAAGGTAACTGTCCCCCTTTTTGATGTTATTCAGTAGGTACCTAAATATGCAAAGTTTCTAAAAGACTTATGTATCCATAAAGACAAGATTAATGAATTACAAACTATTCCTTTAGGTAGTTCTATATCTGCTTTAATGGGAGGATTACCTGAAAAATGTAGTGATCCAGGTCCTTGCATAGTTAGTTGTACTATTGGTGGTGTAGTAATTTATGATTGCATGTGTGATTTAGGAGCATGTGTCAGTATAATGCCTTTGTCCATATATGATGTTTTGAGGCTCCCTCCCTTAAAAAGGTCGGCAGCTCGTTTTGTGTTAGCAGATAAAAGCATTATTACAGTGGCTGGAGTTGCTGAAGATGTTTTGCTGAACATTAAAGGGCTCACATTTTTCACTGATTTTTATATCTTGGAGATGCCCCATAATGATTCAGATAAGCCATCATCGATCCTACTTGGAAGACCATTCCTGAAGACATCAAAATTCAAATTGAATGCTTTTTCAGGAACATACTCCTTTGAAATAGATGGTCGCATAGTGATCTTCAATCTGAATAGAGTCATTAACAACCCCCCAGAAAATCGTTCTATCTTCCAGTGTGATGTCATAGACAAAAGTGTGGCTGAAGTTCAAAAAGAAGAGTTTGAAAAGAGGCACACTGGACAAGGTCCGAGTGTGGGGACCCTCTTAACTGACAGTGAGGGTACTTCGCCATTTTCACGAGCTCTAGATAATCCAGAGCCTGCCCATGATCAAAAGTTAGAATTGAAACCTCTTCCTCCACATCTCAAATATGCTTATCTTGAGGATGAGCAGAAGCTTCTGGTTATTATTGCAAGAGAACTGACTCCTCAACAAGAAGAGCAGCTACTTGATGTGCTGAGGAAGCATAAGAAGGCAATTGGGTGGAGCTTGGCAGACATAGTGGGAATCAACCCTCAAGTATGCGAGCACAGAATATTTTTAGAAGAGGGAGCAAGACCTGTCCGTCAACCCCAGAGAAGATTGAATCCCACCATCTTGGAAGTTGTCAAGAAGGAGGTGACCAGACTATTGGAGGCCGGTATCATATATCCCATTTCAGACAGTGAATGGGTAAGCCCAGTACAAGTGGTGCCCAAGAAGTCTGGAGTCACTACAGTGAAGAATGAGCATGGAGAGCTCATAGCAACTAGAGTTCAGAATGCTTGGAGAGTCTGCATTGATTACAGGCGTCTCAACCAAGCTACCCGTAAGGATCACTACCCACTTCCATTCATTGATCAAATGCTGGATCGCCTGTCAAGTAAATCACATTATTGCTTTCTAGATGGTTACACAGGTTATTTCCAGATTCATATAGCTCCTGAGGATCAGGAAAAGACTACTTTTACATGTCCTTTTAGGACTTATGCTTATAAGAGAATGCCCTTTGGCTTATGCAATGCACCAGCTACTTTCCAAAGGTGCATGATGAGTCTTTTCTCTGATCTTACTGAGGACTGTATGGAAGTTTTTATGGACGATTTTAGCGTTTATGGTGATTCTTTTACCCTTTGCTTAGAGGGATTATCTAGAGTATTAAATAGATGTATTAATACAAACCTTGTATTGAATTACGAAAAATGCCACTTTATGGTAAAACAAGGGATTGTATTAGGACATGTGGTATCTAATAATGGCATTTCTGTAGACCCAGCAAAGGTGAATATTATTTCTAGTTTACCTTAACCCTCTTCTGTAAGGGAAGTCCGTTCCTTCCTTGGCCATGCAGGTTTCTACAGGAGATTTATTAAAGACTTTAGTAAGGTGGCACTTCCCTTATCCAGATTACTGTAGAAGGACATTGAGTTCGAGTTCAGTGAAGATTGCAAACAAGCATTTGATAAGCTGAAGACTGCTCTAACTCAAGCCCCAATTGTGAGAGGACCCGACTGGAGCCAGCCGTTTGAAATCATGTGCGATGCTTCCAACCATGCAGTAGGAGCAGCGCTGGCTCAGCGTGAAGGTAATGATCCTTTTGTTATTGCCTATGCGTCTAAGACTTTAGACACTGCCCAGTCCAATTATACTACTACTGAGAAAGAACTTCTTGCTATTGTTTTTGCTCTGGATAAATTCCGGGCCTATTTACTTGGTACCAAAGTAGTAGTGTATTCGGACCACGCAGCTCTAAAGTATCTATTAGCTAAAAAGGAGTCCAAACCAAGGCTTATACGTTGGATACTGCTGCTACAAGAATTTAATTTAGAAATAAAGGATAGGAGTGGTAATCAGAATTTAGTAACAGACCACTTGAGTCGCCTTGAACATATTAAGGATGATTCTACTCCTATAGATGATAATTTTCCTTTTGATAACCTACAAGCAGTATCTGAGGTAGTCCCTTGGTATGCACCTGTTGCTAATTATTTAGTTAGCCGCACATTTCCTCCACATTTTTCTAAACATCAAAGAGACAAGCTGAAAAGTGAGTCTAAATATTATATATGGGATGACCCATATTTATGGAGATGTGGCGCTGACCAGATAATTAGATGTTGTATGCCTCAATCAGAATTCCAGTCCATTTTAGAGGCCTGTCACTCATCTGAGAGTGGAGGACATTTTGGCCCTCAATGAACAGCTAGAAAGATCTTAGACTATGGATTCTGGTGGCCTACTCTTTTTAGAGATGCTGCTGAGTTTTGCAAATCTTGTATCCCATGCCAGAAATTTGGTAATATATCCAGGAGGGATGAGATGCCTCAACACTATATGCTTTTTTGTGAAATTTTTTATGTATGGGGCATTGACTTCATGGGTCCATTTCCAAATTCTAGTGGATATTTTTATATATTGTTAGCTGTGGATTATGTTTCCAAATGGGTGGAAGCAATCCCTACCCGCACTGACGATGCTAACACTGTTGTTTCCTTTGTGAGAAACCACATTATATGCCGTTTTGGATCACCACGAGCGATTGTGAGCGATCAAGGCACCCATTTTTGTAACAGGAGACTAACAGGATTGATGAAGAAGCATGGGATAATCCATAAAGTTGCAACAGCTTACCATCCCCAAACTAATGGGCAAGCCGAGGTGTCGAACAGAGAAATTAAGCGTATCTTGCAAAAGATAGTGAAGCCTCATAGAAAAGACTGGAGCACCAGGCTACAAGATGCACTGTGGGCATATAGAACAGCATACAAGACACCCATTGGGATGAGTCCCTTTCGCTTAGTTTATGGAAAAGCTTGCCATCTCCCAGTTGAAATCGAACACAGAGCCTTCTGGGCAGTTAAAGAGTGCAACATGGAAATTGAGAAGGCCAGAGCTGAAAGGAAGTTGCAACTGCAGGAACTGGAGAACCTTCGCCTAGAAGCTTATGAGAATTCCAGAATTTGCAAGGAAAGGATGAAAGCTGTGCATGATCAAAACATCAAGAAGAAAGAATTTCAACCTGGAGATTTCGTCCTCCTTTACAAATCTCGACTAAGGCTAATGTCCGGTAAGTTAAGATCAAAATGGGAAGGTCCATACAGAGTAGAGAAGGCTGAACCGTACGGAGTTTATCACCTAAGCCATCCTTCAAGCTCTGAACTTATTATGGTTAATGGACATCGCCTGAAGTTGTACCATAGTGAGAAAGTGCAGAAAAGCAAGGAGTTTGAGATCCTCCACTTGGAAGATCCCCACATAGCAGCAGATTGAGCTAGTGGAGCGTCCAACTTACGGACGTTAAAGCAAAGTGCTTGGTGGGAGACAACCCACCGCGGTATGATCGTTCTTTTCTTCACTTTAAAAAAAAAAAATTTCGCCGCGCGACGCGATTGCACCAGCGACGCGTCCGCGTGGCAGGGGGAGTAAAGAAAAATAAAAATGAACAGAAAGTTATGCAGGAGCAGCGATGGAGTCATGCCAATGGCACAAATTACCTCGCACGACCGCGTCGCATGGAAATCATGGCCTCCCACGCGACCGCGTCCCCCACGCGGCCGCGTGCCCTGAGTTTTCGACGTAAAAGGGTGCACAGTCGCATTCTATGCGAGAGTGATGCTGGATTGGTGCTGGAAGCACAATCCTTGTCACGCGACCGCGTCGCTGATGCGGCATCGTCACCCATTTTATAATGCACACTCATGCGATCGCGTGACCCACGCGATCGCGTCACCCAATTTTGGCAATTAAAATGAATCGAACAGAGAGTTGTGCTGGAGCGAGGCTGCACTCGCGCCAGCAGCGCAACATAGGTCACGCGACCGCGTGACCGATGCAATCGCGTCACCTTCCCTGGAGCGCAACCACGCGAACGCGTGCCTTCCGCGGCCGCGTCGCATGCGCCGCACAGCTCAACCTTAGTTGCCAAATTATCTTATCTTTCTTTCCTCCAAATCCTAATTTTTCTTTTCCCTCCTTCTTTCTTCTTTCTCCCTTCCCCTTTCTATCTCACCTTTCATTCTCTATCTTTCTCACCCCCATTAACAAGGTTTTTTCTTTTCTTCTTTCTCACTTTTCTACTATTCTTCTTATTTTCATATGTTATCTTCTTATCTTTTCTTCATTGTTCTTATTTTCTTTTCTTTTCTTTTCCTTTTTACTTGGTGTTATCTATTTATGTGAGTCATTATTTATCTTTATATGCTTATGGTTTGTTATAAATTTGTTTGACAATCATATATATTACTTTTTAAGGGATTGCTTGCATGTTCAAATTCATACTTTCAAGAGCTTATTCTACATGCATGCTATGTGTTTGTGAAAAAGCCCATATGGCATTATGCACTTCTTCACATTATTTTACTCTAATATGCAATGCTTGCTTTTTCACAAATTTCCTTTCATATTTTATTAATTAAATTTAATTGTCAATACAAACGTGATGGCTAGTTTGTTACAAATGGTAATCTAAATTGGACATTGAATGTTTGATATATGCTACTCATGCCTTTGCATGCATGCCAATAAACCTCTTGCATTCCATTGTCCTACATGCACTTGCTATATTTCCATTGATGAGCTTTTCACATGTAATCTGGACCATGTGTTAATGCCATTTATCTTTATTGTGCATTGACTATCACTTACAATACCCTCTTCCTTGCTCTATCTCTTTGAATTTAATTTCCTTTCTCTTCCCTTCTTTCAGGATGGCCACCAAGAAAGGAAAAGAGAAAGCTACTTCCAAACCACCAGCAAGAAGAGGAACTAAAAGAGCATTAGTAGCAGAGCCTTCTTCAACCACAGTCAAGCCCTCAACAAAAAGAGTTAAGAGGATAATAAAGGTTGACGACAAGGAGAAAGCCTTTCTAGCAAAGGACACTGCGCGATTTTCCAATCGCTACTGTGAGCAGATGTTCCCTATCCTAGCAGAAAGGAACTATAACAATGAATACCTTCTTATCCTCCCATCCAATATTGCCTCCTTTGTTGAGCCGCAAATTGAACGAAGACAATGGGGTTTCTTACGGAGACCACCGAGGCAGGTCAATCTCTCTTGGGTAGTTGAGTTCTACTCCAACTTCTACATACCGACCCTGCAGTCTGTTTATGTCCGGCAGCAACAAGTCCCCATCACAGAAGAGGCCATTCAGCACGTTCTGAGTCTTCCCCCTATTCCAGCAGGAATGGACGCTTTTCAAGAAGCCACCCTTCAGCGCCAAAGATACCAATTTGACTGGGACTCCATTCTCGGAGTCATCGCATTACCTGGCAGCCGTTGGATCTACGGATACCACCGTACCCACCCTAAGGGAATCTTGGCTTCTGCACTTACCTTGGAGGCTCGCGTATGGGCACAGATCATGTCCCATTACGTCTTTCCGAGCACTCATGAGTCCTCCTTCACTGCAGACATGGCTGTTCTACTATGGTGCATCCTTACAGACCAACCTCTGAATCTCTCAAGACACATCCGGAATGCCATGGAGCACGTACAAATCGCGGGCAACCTACCTTTTCCCGCCCTGGTCTCAGATCTTGTCTCAGGAGCCGGAGTCTCCTACAAAGCTGGGGACACCAAAGCCATGCTTCCACGGGATGATCAATATGTCCCTAACGGGAAATACCTCAGACTTTCAGCAGCCACTACAAGCCAGCCTATTGAGCCAATTGAAGATATTCCTTCTTCAACACCACAAGCATCTACAACTGAGAAATTGCTCCAGCAGATACTTGAAAAATTGGATCGGCATGCACTGAAAGCTAAGATGAGAGAGCGCCGTAACAAGCGCCGATTCACATACCTCAAGGAGCTGATCATGGGCAAATTCAAGGACTCAGACACTCCGGACTCCACTTCTTTTACCAGCACCGGGAGCCATGATAGTCTCGACTGTGGAGATACTGCTACCAGCCCACCCCTGTTCCTGACAGATGGCACCGAGGACGGTGCAAAGCCTTAAGTGTGGGGAGGTCGGTCAGTACCTGACGTTCGGAGGTAATTTCTCTTCTCTGTACACCAATAATTAGGATATTTTAGTTAGATTTTCTCCCCTTTATAGAATAGAATAAATTGAATAGGTTAGAATAGTGCATGCATGTTCTACTTGATTGAAAAGACAATAAGTTTCTTTTAAAAATCTATCTTTGGAATAAAATTTCACTAATTTTTCAAAATTTTTATGATAAATCTGCTTGAGTTGTATTTGGAACATGATGTTTGAGCTAAAGAACACACAGCCTGTGAAAGATTTGAGCCTTTATGTATGGTTACATTATTTAACCATAATTATTTTATTCTTGTGTGTTTACTTCTCTATGATTGTAATCTATATTTTGTTTTATCTTATATGTCCAATATTTATTATATTTACATGCTTGCACATGATTGAGGCCATTATTTGTTTAAACTCACTTATCCAAATCAAGCCTACCCTTTTCAATTACCTTTGTTAACCACTTTGAGCCTTTAAAACCCCATTTGTTCTATATTTTACCACATTACTAACCTCAAGCTGAAAAACAATTGCATATCCCAATTTGAATCTTTGGTTAGCTTAAGATAGAATTGTGTGTGCTAGTTAAGTATAGGAAATTGTGGGAACAAAAGTTGTTAAGGGAATGTGTCATGAAAATTTAAAGGGAATTTGGATACCTATTCATGTGAAACTATAAGAATCAAAAATCTATGTGCGTTGATAAGCTTTATTTATTTCAATTAAAAAAAAAACGATAAACAAATAAATAAGGGGACAAAATTACCCCAATGTTAAATTCAGAATTCAAAGATCAATGCACATATGATAGAATTAAAATACAAAGTTGAATTATGAGTATGTGTTGAAAAAGGGAATTATGGGTAGCTAGGCATGAATTTAAAAGTATATAGAATATATGTATATTAGGTGAGAGCTTAGGTTAATTAAAGATTCAATTTATAAAGCTCACTTAGCCATATGTATACCCTTACCTGCACCTTGGCCCTATTACAACCCTGAAAAGACCTCATGATGTTTGCATTGGTATATTAACTGTTGTTGATTGGTCAGGAGAAAAATAAAAGTTAGAAAACATGACTAGAGAAGAATAGAGTGATTACCCTATACACTAGAGATTAGAGGGTACATACATTATCAGTGAGGGTTCAATACTTGAATTTTCATGTTTCCTGCTTTCATAAGCTATCTTCTTGCACTTTTATCGGTTTTATTGTATAATGATAGAATTAGTGGAATTTGATTTGTAATTGTTTTGAAGGGCTTATTTACTTTTGATCAAGTGGACAATAATCATATAGTTGCATTTATTTATATATGTAGGATTGCATTGCATTTCATGAGTTTCTACATGTTCATACTTATTTCCTTGTCTCCTTCAATTTAGCATGAGGACATGCTAATGTTTAAGTGTAGGGAGGTTGATAAACCACTATTTTATAGTTTATATTGTGTTTAATTGTGTGGTTTTGTCATGATCCTTACCCACTTATTCATCAATTTAGCATGCATTTAGATTTCCTTCCTAAATTCAGTACATGTTTGAAAATTGCTTCCTAGAGACTTTAATTATTTAATTTTAATTCTCCTTTATTCCATTCGATGTCGTGATCTGTGTGTCAAGCGTTTCAGGCTTTATAGGGCATGAATGAGATGGAGATTGGAGAGGAAGCTAGCAAAAAATGGAAGGAACACAAGAATTTGAGGAGATAACCAGCGAGAAGTGACGCGGTCGCATGGCTCACGCGACCGCGTGAAGGAGCACAAATCGCAGTGACGCGGCCGCATGGCTTGCGCGGCTGCACGGATTGGAAAGCGCAAGCGACGCGGTAGCGTGGACGACGTGAACGCGTGGAGAGGAAAAAGCGCAAGCGACGCGTCCGCCTGGACGACGCGATCGTGTGACATGTGCGATCTGCATAATCTGCAGAATTCGCTGGGGGCGATTTTTGGACCTTATTTCGGCCCAGTTTTTGGCCCAGAACAGCAGACTAGAGTCAGAGAATATGCAGAAACAACACACACATTCATTCAGTAGTTTTAGATCTAGTTTTTCACTCTCTTAGGTTTTTCTCTCGAGTTTTTTAGAATTTTAATTTTCAATTGGTCTTAGCATTGGAACATTGAGAAGAATTATTTCCTCATCAAGACTTCATCATTCTAGTTTATTTTCTTAACTTGGTTTTATTCTTCTATATTCTTTGTTTTGTTCAATTTTATTATTCAGATACTTTTATGATTATTTAATGCAAGGATTATTTCTTTTTAATTCAATTTCAATTCCAATAATCATGTCTTCTTTTAATTCCCTTTTATGTGTTATGGGTTTATTATTTACAATGCGTGAGTAGTTTCATTACTTGATGGGGAATTGATTGAAAAGGAACTCTTGAGTTGGAAGGATTGAAAGAAAATTTGTAATTGGGTTAATTGTTGAATTGCTATCCTGTCACCAACGTCAATCCCTTGAACTAAGTGGGTTGTAACTCGTGAACGGATCTAGTAATCCAACTTGTTTGACTTTCCCTTACCTAGTAAAGGATAACTATACAGAGTAACCGTTAATTATAAATCCATCTAAAAAATCATTCCATCAATGATAGAGATTCTAACTAATCAATTCCCAGTCAAGGTTTTTATTCATATCATTTAATTTTCCTCAGTTTACATTCCAATTTACTTACCTCAACTTCTTCGAACCTCTGATTAATAAGATATCACCCTTCTCTGCAACTCGTTGGGAGACGACCTGTAACTTAAAACTCCCAGTAATTTTGATTTAAACTCTTTGTGACACATTTCTAAATTGATAGGCAGATTTTCGGTGAATTAAGAACTATACTTGCAACGTATCAATTTTAATAATTTTTTAATTCATCAGCTTCTGCTTCCCATCAAGGATTTGTGTAATGTATATACTAATTACTATTAATAATATATTCTCTTTGTAGACATGACGACAAATAGAAGAGGTAGATCGAGTGGGTCTCGTGGTAGTGATAGAGGAAGGGTTTCCACCAAATCCCAAGGACTGTTCAGTCATCGCTCTCTACCCCGACTACCCCATCGACCACTATGATATCACAGGCGGGTCCAATGGACCAGCAATTCATCATGGTCTCGAATCCTAACTACGTGCCTCCTTCTCCTATGCCCCCTTAAGATCCAGGGACAGAGCCCACGGGGGGTGATTCGTCTAATTCGTCCTAGCAGGATATCCCTTCACCACCGCCCGTCATATGCATGAGGATTTGGCCTGATGGCATGTAGGCGTGAGTTATTAATTACTATTTTAATGTCCTTTATACGGATAAGGTTTATATATATGTGCTTTTTTATGTGTTTGTTATCTTATTTTTTTATTGATAGGTTTGCACTAAACAACAATGCATGTACACAGGAGATCTCCGAGGTGATCAAGTTAATGTACGACCACCCATGGCCGAGCTACACGAAGATCTCTGTTGAGACCAGAGAGCAATGGTTTTAGAAGTGGACGGTAAGAACCCAATGTTGTTGAATTAACTGTATTTGAACTGTATTTTATTTCGACTACCTAATGTTTTTTACTCACTTTGTGCATTTGAAATTTATATGGGATACAGAGCATGATCTCATGATCAGGAAGATCTACGACCACCGGATAGCTAAATGATTTCAGTAGATGATGAGCGACATTCGTCAGGGGCGGGCACGACCACCTCACGATCTGGATCAGTCCATCTATCAAGAAGGAACTGGAGGCCCATTTTAGAATTGATGAGGGGTTCAAGTGTTATCGTCTGCTGAACGTCGCTAACAAGGCTTTGCTGAGGTCATCAAAGTATACGGGTGGGTGGGCGACCTTCATGAAGACAAAGATCATGCTAGTAAGTTGTTTGCTAATGTTTGTTAATTATTACTTAAATTAGTTGTTTCTTGATTTACTTTATGGGTTGATTTCAATATGTGTAGTCTAAGTCGTTAGATCGTAAGTCAACACCGCCGGAGACTTTCAAGTATACCTATACGTTGAAGGCCAACAAGGAGAGATTTGCTGATGAGCAGTCTGCGACTTATTATGTGAGTTTCAATTAATTCTAAGTTTGAAATTTATTCGGTTCAAACTCAATTAACTGTTATCCTAATAACAACGTGTGTTACACATGAGGACTACACGCAGAAATTGCAGGCCGCGATCCAGCAATCTCAACTGCCTAGTGAGAACGACGACCCCGGCTCCGATACCTCAGTGGTAGATCCTAATAGGGTATGGTATGAGACCGCCTCTAAAAAATTCGGCGAAAAATCCGCCTGTAATTAGTGTCGGACAAAATACTTCTCTGGTAAACAATTTCTGGCGTCGTTCATACCGTCATATTCGATCCGATAATAAATCCGACGGTATTCAATGTTTTTCTTGTAGTGTATGGGTTAAGCTCTACAAGAAGAAAAATCCAAAGTCAACAAAAACTAAACATGTTATTGAAATTCATAAATTTTTCATACATTCATCTAATTTCTCAAGAGGAGAAGAAGAAAATAAAAAAAGAAAAAGAATTCCAAAAGTTGAAGGAAGAATGTAGAAATTGAACCACATCTTTCTCTTCCTCTTTTTCTTTGTTGTTGCGACTACTTGTGCTTTTCTTCTTTAATCTACTAAGGCAACCAAAATGTTCGTTCTATTTGGAAAGATGCAGATGCACAATAAAAAGTTTTTGGAATATCTAGTGATAACAGAGATCGCACTAATAATAGAAGAAGTGGCAAAAGAAAGTTGCAATGATGACAGCAACATCAGACTTAGATGGAGAAGAAGGACAGATTCATAAAGAAGAAAGGTGGGAGGTGGACAGATTTAAAAAGAAGACAAATTTGAGTTTACTAAGCACCTAAGAAGTTGAAGGTTGAAGATGATTAATAGTAGAACTAATTTTGGAATTTATCGTGTTTTTTAAATGAAATCAATAAAAATTTAACGATTGAATATTTTTGTCAAACATAATTTATCTTTTATGAGTATAACGTTTATTTTTTTTTCGTGATCAGTTTTATCAACGTTTAAATCTTTTCTGATACTATTTATTCAAAATTTGTCCAATGAGAAAAATTAATTTTAATTTGCAGGTAGTTCAATTTCTACACTTCGCCATGTATATTCTACTCGGCGCACACCGTTTTCTTTTTTCCCTCACCTTACAGCTTTTGATTTGGTTGATAAGACACTATTCTAACTACTTTTGAATGTTTTGATGAAGTATCATCGTTTGGAAGAAAAAAGAACGCTATATATAGCCTCTTCACTCTTTTACTTTTTCTACTTTTACTTTCCTTCTTTTCATTAAACAATTAATCATTCCATTGGTAGTATCGTAATCTTGTTTAATAATAGAAAAATACTATTTTAATAATGATCATTTTGTCTTTAATATTTTAATATTTTGGATAAACTTTAAAGTTGTCTCTGACATTTAAACCGTTCTATTTAAGTCTTTAACATTTTAAAATCATTTCAATGTTATCCTACTGTTAATGACCTGTTAAAAGAATTGACGATAGGACAAAAAATAATACATTACGATTTTTAAACATTAAAGACTTAAATAGAATAAAAATATTAGGAACAAAAATGATACATTACTCTTAGAAGAATTACCAAATCAAGTAAAATGATAATAAATTTTAACGAAATAAATTACATTACAAATTCAAAATTTTACTCATATTTATAAAATAACTAGTATATAAATTTTCAAAAAAGAAAAAAAAAAGAACATATACATATATAATAAAGTATAAATTATATCTTTTTATCTCTAATATATTGAACATCTTTAATATTTAAGTAAATTAAATTTTATTTTTAATTTTTTAATAAATTTTTATTTTTTTCAATAATTTCAATTTTTTATGACAGATAATTATTTAATTTATTTTGTAATTTTTTTCTTAATCAACAATAAATTTACTTAGAACAAAAATAATATAATTAAGAGAAAAATTAAAAAATAAATTTATTTAAAATAAAAGTAATGTGATTAAGAGTAATTTACTTATATACAATTAAAAATTAATTGAATAATTATCTACCATAAAAAATTGATATTAGTAAAGAATAAAATTAAAATTTATTTTAAAATTAAAAATAAATTTAACTAAATTAAATATTAAAGAATTTTGGTACATTAGAGACAAAAGGTATAATTTATATATTATTGTATATGTATCATGTTCTTTTTTTTTCTTTTCTACGAGTTTATATATTAGTCATTCAACAAACATTTCATGATGAATAAAATTTTTTAAGAATCAAATTAAAAAAAATAGTTTGAATGAAAGTAATGTGATTAAGTATAATTTACTTAGATGTGATTAGAAAAAATAATTGAACAACTACTGATAAGCGGATAATTTATACGCTTTTTGGCATTGTTTTTAGGTAGTTTTTAGTATAATTTAGTTAGTTTTTACTATGTTTTTATTATTTTTTATGCAAAATTCACATTTCTGGACTTTACTATGAGTTTATGTGTTTTTCTGTGATTTCAGGTATTTTCTGGCTGAAATTGAGGGACTTGAGCAAAAATCTGATTCAGAGGCTGAAAAAGGACTGCAGATGCTGTTGGATTCTGACCTCCCTGCACTCGAAGTGGATTTTCTGGAGCTACAGAAACCCAATTGGCGCGCTCTCAGTTGCGTTGGAAAGTCGACATCCAGGACTTTCCAGCAAAATATAATAGTCCATACTTCGCCCGAGTTTTGACGACGCAAACTGGCATTCAAACACCAACTTCCTGCCCTATTCTGAAGTTAAACGCCAGAAACAGGTTGCAAATCAGAGTTAAACGCCAGAAACAAGCTACAACCTGGCGTTTAACTCTAAAAAGAGTCTCTACACATGAAAGCTCAATGCTCAGCCCAAGCACACACCAAGTGGGCCCGGAAGTGGATTTCTGCATCATTTACTTATCTTATGTAACCCTAGCTACTAGTTTAGTATAAAAACTATTTTTAGTGATTTATTTCACATCTTTTGAATAATTTTATGTTCAGAGATCACTTTTTGGAGGCTGGCCATTCGGCCATGCCTTGACCACTTTCACTTATGTATTTTTCAACGGTGGAGTTTCTACACCCTATAGATTAAGGTGTGGAGCTCTGCTGTTCCTCATGAATTAATGCAAAGTACTATTATTTTTCTATTCAATCAAGCTTATTCTTATTCCAAGATATTCACTCGTACTTCAACCTGATGAATGTGATGATCCGTGACACTCATCATCATTCTCGCATATGAACGCGTGCCTGACAACCACTTCCGTTCTATCCGCAATAGCTTGAGTGTTTATCTCTTGTGCTCCTGGTTCAGATCAGAGTCTTCATCGTATAAGCTAGAATCAATTGGCAGCATTCTTGAGATCCAGAACGTCTAAACCTTGTCTGTGGTATTCTGAGTAGGATCTGGGGTGGGATGACTGTGATGAGCTTCAAACTCACAAGTGCTGGGCGTAGTGACAGACGCAAAAAGATCAACGGATCCTATTCCAGCATGAGTGAGAACCGACAGATGATTAGCCGTGCGGTGACAGCGTATTTGGACCATTTTCACTGAGAGGACGGATGGTAGCCATTGACAACGGTGATCCCCAACATACAGCTTGCCATGGAAAGGAGTATGAATGATTGAATGAAGACAGTAGGAAAGCAGAGATTCAGAAGGAGCAAAGCATCTCCATACGCTTATCTGAAATTCTCACCAATGAATTACATAAGTATCTCTATCTTATCTTAGATTTTATTTATATTTTAATTATCTTAAATCCCATAACCATTTGAATCTGCCTGACTGAGATTTACAAGATGACTATAGCTTGCTTCAAGCCGACAATCTCCATGGGATCGACCCTTACTCACGTAAGGTTTATTACTTGGACGACCCAGTGCACTTGCTGGTTAGTTGTGCAGAGTTGTGAAAAGGAATTGAGATTATGATCGTGCGTACCAAGTTTTTGGCGCCGTTGAGATCACAATTTCGTGCATCAAGTTTTTGGCGCCGTTGCCGGGGATCGTTCGAGTTTGGACAACTGACGGTTCATCTTGTTGCTCAGATTAGGTAGTTTTATTTTAATTTTAAGCTTTTTGTTTTTATTATTTTTTTTTTCAAAAAATTTTCAAAAAAAATAATAAATTATTCTATGTTCTTCAGAATTTTTAAGAATGAATTCTAGAGTTTCATGAGATATGTTGAATCCTGGCTGGCTGTTAAGCCATGTCTAATCTTTTGGACCGAGGTTTCAACTATCCTTAGAAGAGCTTCTTTGTCTTTCTCAGTAATTTAGCTGTTGTATGTAATGATCTGCTAAAGCTTGACTGGCTATTGGCCATGTCTAGTATTTTGGACCGAAGCTTTCATTGAGAGCTTGGCTGGCTAGTAAGCCATGTCTAATTCCTGGACCGGAGTTTTAGACTAACATTGCATGATTCCTGGAATTCTCATTAAAAATTTTTGAATTCCTTATTTTCTCTTTTTCCAATTAATTTTTGAAAAAAAAATCCAAAAAATTAATAAAATCATAAAACCAAAAATAATTTTGTGTTTCTTGTTTGAGTCTAGTGTCAAATTTTAAGTTTGGTGTCAATTGCATCTTTGTAATTTTTCTAAAAACTTTTCGAAAACTCATGCATGGTGTTCTTCAAGATCTTCAAATTGTTCTTGATGATCCTCTTTGTTTGATCTTTAAATTTTCTTGTTTGGTGTCTTTCCTTGTTTTTCATATGCATTTTTGAATTATTAGTGTCTAAAGTTTAAAAATTTTTAAGTTTGGTGTCTTGCATGTTTTTCTTTTCTTAAAAATTTTCAAAAATAAGTTCTTGATGTTCATCTTGATCTTCAAAGTGTTCTTGGTGTTCATCTAGACATTCAAGATGTTCTTGCATGTATTGTGTGTTTTGATTCATAATTTTCATGTTTTGAGTCTTTTTATTGTTTTTCTCTTTCCTCATTAAACATTCAAAAATAAAAAAAATATATTTCCCTTATTCTTCTCATAAATTTCGAATATTTGAGTTGACTTATTCAAAAAAAATTTAAAATTAGTTGTTTCTTATGAGTCAAGTCAAATTTTCAATTTAAAAATTCTATCTTTTTCAAATCTTTTTCAAAAATGAAATCTTTTTCATTTTTCTTTATTATTTTTGAAAATTTTAAAAATTGATTTTTAAAATCTTTTTCTTATTTTTACTTCATATTTTTGAAAATCTCACTAACATTTAATGTTTTAATTCAAAAAATTTTCAAGTTATTACATGCCTATTAAGAAAGGTTCAATCTTTGAAATTCTAGAATCATATCTTTTAATTTCTTATTAGTCAAGTAATCAACTTTAATTTTCAAAATCAAATCTTTTTAATTTCCAATTCAAATCTTTTTCAAAATGATTTTCAATCATATCTTTTTTCTATTTCAATCATATCTTATTCAAAACTTAATTTCAAAAACTTTTCTAACTTCTTATCTTTTCAAAATTGATTTTCAAATCTTTTTCAATCAACTACTTAACCTTTTGTTTGATTTTAAAAGTTCTCTATTTCAATCATATCTTTTTCAAAACCACCTAACTAATTTTCTCTCTCTAATTTTTGAAAACTCCTCCCCACTTTTTCAAAATTCAATTTAATTAACTAATTGTTTTAAATTTTAATTTAATTTTATTTCTCTTTTTAATTTTTGAATTCTAACTAATAATTAAAATAAAAACAAAAATATTTTCCTTTTATTCTTTTTAAAATTCGAAATTCTCTCTCTCTCTCATCTCTTTCTATTTATTTATTTATCTACTAACACTCCTCTTCCACTCAAAATTCGAACCCCCTCTTCTTCACTGTGTTCGAATTTTTCTCTTCTCCTTCTTCTATTCTTCTCTTCTTCTACTCACATAAAGGAATCTCTATACTGTAACATAGAGGATTCCTATTCTTTTCTGTTCTCTTCTTTTTCATATAAGCAAGAACAGGGACAAAGACATTCTTATTGAAGCTGATCCTAAACCTGAAAGGACTCTTAAGAGGAAACTAAGAGAAGCTAAAGCACAACCCTCTGGAGAGGACCTGACAGAAATTTTTGAAAAAGAAGGAGACATGGCTGAACCAAATAACAACAATGCCAACAATACAAGGAAGATGCTTGGTGATTTCATTGCACCTTCTTCTGACTTCTGTGGAAGAAGCATCTCAATTCCTGCCATTGGAGCAAACAACTTTGAGCTTAAGTCTCAATTAGTTTCTCTGATGCAGCAGAATTGCAAGTTTCATGGACTTCCATTGGAAGATCCTCATCAGTTCTTAGTCAAATTCTTGCAAATCTGTGACACTGTCAAGACCAATGGAGTTGATCCCGAGGTCTACAGGCTTATGCTTTTCCCTTTTGCTGTAAGAGACAGAGCTAGAACATGGTTGGATTCACAATCTAAGGAAAGCCTGAACTCTTGGAAAAAGCTGGTCAGTGCTTTCCTGGCCAAATTCTTTCCACCTCAAAAGATGAGCAAGTTTAGAGTGGAAATCCAAACCTTCAGACAGAAGGAAGGTGAGTCCCTCTATGAAGCTTGGGAAAGATATAAGCAATTGATCAAAAGATGTCCTACTGACATGCTTCCAGAATGGAGCATCATATGTATATTCTATGATGGTCTGTATGAGTTGTCAAAAATGTCATTGGACCATTCTGCAAGAGGATCTTTTCATCTGAAAACCCCTGCAGAAGCTCAGGAACTCATTGAAATGGTTGCAAATAACCAGTTCATGTACACCTCTGAGAGGAATCCTGTGAACAATGGGACGCCTCAGAAGAAGGGAGTTCTTGAAATTGATACTCTAAATGCCATATTGGCTCAGAAAAAAATATTGACTCAGCAAGTCAATATGATTTCTCAGAGTCTGAATGGATTGCAAGCTGCATCCAACAGTACTAAAGAAGCATCTTCTGAAGAAGAAGCCTATGATCCTGAGAACCCTGCAATAGCAGAGGAGAATTACATGGGAGAACCCTATGGAAACACCTATAATCCTTCATGGAGAAATCATCCAAATTTCTCATGGAAGGATCAACAGAAGCCTAATCAAGGCTTTAATAATAATAATGGTGGAAGAAATAGGTTTAGCAATAGCAAGCCTTTTCCATTATCTTCTTAGCAACAAACAGAGAATTCTGAACAGAGTCATTCTGGCCTGGCAACCATAGTCTCTGATCTATCCAAGACCACACTAAGTTTTATGAATGAAACAAGGTCCTCCATTAGAAATTTGGAGGCACAGATGGGTCAGCTGAGTAAGAAGATTACTGAAACTCCTCTTAGTACTCTCCCAAGCAATACAGAAGAAAACCCCAAGAGAGAGTGCAAGACCATAACCATGACCAACATAGCCGAACTTGGAGAGAGTGAGGAGGACGTAAGTCCTAGTGAGAAAAGCCTCATGGGACGTCCTCTGGACAGAAAGGAGTTTCCCTTTGAGGAACCAAAGGAATCTGAGGCTCATACAGAAACCATAGAGATTCCATTGAACTTCCTTCTGCCATTCATGAGCTCTGATGAGTATTCTTCCTCTGAAGAGGATGAAGACATCACTGAAGAGTAAGTTGCTAAGTATCTAGGAGCAATCATGAAGTTGAATGCCAAGTTATTTGGTAATGAGTCTTGGGAGGATGAACCCCCCTTGTTCACCAATGAACTGAATGCATTAATGAGGCAGACATTACCTCAGAAGAAACCGGATCCCAAAAAATTCTTCATACCTTGTACCATAGGCACTATGACCTTTGAGAAGGCTCTGTGTGACCTGGGGTCATGGATAAACCTCATGCCACTCTCTGTAATGAAGAAACTGAGAATCTTTGAGGTACAAGCTGCAAGAATCTCACTAGAGATGGCAGACAAATCAATAAAACAGGCTTATGGACTAGTAGAGGACGTGCTAGTAAAGGTTGAAGGCCTTTACATCCCTGCTGATTTCATAATCCTAGACACTGGGAAGGATGAGGATGAATCCATCATCCTTGGTAGACCCTTTCTAGCCACAACAAAAGCTGTGATTGATGTTGACAGAGGAGAGTTGGTCCTTCAGTTGAAAGAGGACTACCTTGAATTCAAAACTCAAGGTTCTCCTTCTGTAACCATGGAGAGGAAGCATGAAAAGCTTCTCTCAATACAGAGTCAAACAAAACCCCACATTCAAACTCTAAGTTTGGTGTTGGGAGGCCACAACCAAACTCTAAGTTTGGTGTTGAGAGGCCCCAACCATGCTCTGATTATATGTGAGGCTCCATGAGAGCCCACTGTCAAGCTATTGACAATAAAGAAGCGCTTATTGGGAGGCAACCCAATGTTATTTAACTATATCTATCTATTTTCCATTGTTATTTTATGTTCTCTTTAGGTTGATGATCATGTGAAGTCACAAAAACAACTGAAAAATCAAAAACAGAATGAAAAATAGCATTAAAAACAGCACACCCTGGAGGATAAGCTTACTGGCATTTAAACGCCAGTAAGAAGCATCAGACTGGCGTTTAACGCCAGAAAGAAGCATCAAGCTGGCGTTAAACGCCAGAAACAGGCACCAGACTGGCGTTTAACGGTAGAACAGAGCATCTACTTGGCGTTTAACGCCAATAATGGGAGAAAAGCTGGCGTTAAATGCCAGAAACAAGCAGCAACCTGGCGTTTAACGCCAGAAGTGCACTCTAAGGGCGTTTTGCACGCCTAAATAGAGCAGGGATGCTAAGTCCTTGACCCCTCAAGATCTGTGGACCCCACAGGATCCCTACCTACTCCCCCTCTTCTTCTCTCTTCTCTACACCTTTTCATAACACTCTTCCATAAATACCCTTCACCAATCACCTCATTCACTCTTCCCCAAAACCCCATCTACCTTCAAATTCAAAACCCTATTCCCCTCCCCCCCCCCAAACCCAACCCTAATACACAAAACCTAACCATCCCCCCACCCCTATATAAACCCCTCACCACTCCTTCATTTTCACACATCACAAACACCTTATACCCTCTTGGCCGAATACACTCTTTCCCTCCATCTCCTCCATTTTCTTCTTCTTCTACTATTTTCCTTCTTCTTTTGCTCGAGGACGAGCAAACCTTTTAAGTTTGGTGTGGTAAAAGCATTGCTTTTTGTTTTTCCACAACTATTAATGGCACCTAAGGCCAGAGAAACCTCAAGAAAGAGGAAAGGGAAGGCAATTGCTTCCACCTCTGAGTCATGGGAGATGGAGAGATTCATCTCAAAGGTCCATCAAGACCACTTCTATGAAGTTGTGGCCAAGAAAAAAATGATCCTTGAGGTCCCTTTTAAGCTCAAAAAGGGCAAATATCCGGAGATCCGACAAGAGATTAGAAGAAGAGGATGGGAAGTACTCTCCAATCCTATTCAACAAGTCGGAATCTTAATGGTTCAAGAGTTCTATGCAAACGCATGGATCACTAGGAACCATGATCAAAGTATGAACCCAAACCCAAAGAATTGGCTTACAATGGTTCGAGGGAAATACTTAGATTTCAGTCCGGAAAATGTAAGGTTGGCGTTCAACTTGCCAATGATGCAAGAAAACGCACGCCCCTACACTAGAAGGGTCAACTTTGATCAAAGACTGGACTAAGTCCTCATGAACATATGTGTGGAAGGAGCTCAATGAAAAGTTGACTCAAGAGGCAAGCCGGTTCAATTGAGAAGACCGGACCTTAAGCCTGTGGCTAGAGGATGGTTGGAGTTCATCCAACGCTCTATCATTCCTACTAGCAACCGATCCGAAGTAACTGTGGATCGGGCCATTGACGTGGCGAAAATTGGCGAGTTAAGAAATTATTATAAGAGATGCCTTGCAAGTATAGTTCTCAACCAACCAAAATTTTGCTTATCAATTTAAAAAGGGTTGTCACAAAATTAGAATTAAAATACTAGGAGTATGAATCCCAGGTCGTCTCCCAACGACTTGCAGAAAGGTGTGCTATTTTATTAATCAGATGTTTTCTAAAATGGTTTGAGTTGATAAACAGGAAATTAAATCAGAGAAATTATGTAATTTAAATAAAAACCTTGACCGGGAGTAGATTAGTTGGAAGCCCTATCCTTGATGGAGTTCTCTCAAGATCAATTGATAATTGAAGGTTGTCTGCTCAGTTATCTTTTACCGGATAAAGGAAAGTCGAGCAAGTTGGAAGTCAGTTTCTATTCACAAGTTCTAATCCTCTCCCTTAGGAAGGACTAGTGTCAGTGATTAGAGGGCGACCCAACGCTAATCCCAATTATAATTTTACTCTTGAACATCCAACTCAAGGTCTTCCTTTCAATCAACTCACAATCAAGTTATGGAACTACTCGCTCATTATGAATGTAAACTTCGCAAAATAAGAAAGGGAAATAAGGAAAGACATGATAGATAATAATCAAAAGGATTAATAAAAATAAAAATAGTTCTTGTATTAATAAATTCTAAGGATAATCCAATAGTAACTCTAAATAAATTGAGGATATGAAAGAGCAAATGACAAGTAGGGAAAACAAACTAGAATGATGAAGTCTTGACGGAGGTAATAAATCTTCTCAATATCCCAATCCGAAAAGTAATAAAATCAAAATCCTAAGAACTATGAATGTGTAGAGAGAAAAACCTAGAGGAGGAGTAAAATCAAATCTAAAAAACTAAAAATTATGCGGAATGAATGTTCTCTTTGGTCTCTGCATGTTCCCTGGCTCTAATATGCTTTTCTGGGCCGAAAACTGGGTCAAAAAAGGGCCCAAAATCGTCCCTAGCAGATTTTGCAGATCGCGCACGTCACGCGATCGCGTCATCCACGCGTTCGCCTTGCCACGTGTGCGCGTCGTCCATGCCTTCGCGTCACTTGTGCAGTTTCCATTCCATGTGTTCGCGTCAGGCACACGAGCGCGTCACTGCAATTTCCTCTATTTTGCGCGGTCGCGTGAGTCATGCGTCCGCGTCACTTCTCGCTGGTCATCTCCTCAATTTCTTGTGTTCCTTCCATTTTTGCAAGCTTCCTTTCCAATCTCCAAGTCATTCATGCCCTATAAAGCCTGAAACACTTAACACACAGATCACGGCATTGAATGGAATAAAGGAGAATTAAAATACATAATTAAAAGTCTCTAGGAAGCAGTTTTCAACCATGGGGTAATTTTGGGAAGGAATTGTAAATACATGCTAATTTAATGAATAAGTGGGTAAAGATTTGATAAAACCACACAATTAAACACAATATAAACCATAAAATAATGGTTTATTAGCCATCATGATCCATAGTATCATTATTAGGGAGGAAGTGAAAGTTCATGAGATTATACCTCAAGAACTCTACAAGGTGGCTGACAAGTCCTCCACTTTGGCAAAGTTAGCCTTTCCTCACCTCATTTGTCACCTCTGCAATTCAGCTGGAATTGACATAGAGGAAGACATCCTCATTGATGAGGATAATCCCATCACTAAGAAAAGGATGGAGCAAATAAGAGAGCCCACTCATGGACCTCAACAAGAGCATGAGGAAATTCCTCATCATGAAATCCCTGAGATGCCTCAAGGGATGCACTTTCCTCCACAAAACTATTGGGAGCAAATTAACACCTCCCTAGGAGAATTAAGTTCCAACATGGGACAACTAAGGGTGGAGCACCAAGAGCATTCCATCCTCCTCCATGAAATTAGAGAAGATCAAAGAGCTATGAGGGATGAGCAACAAAGGCAAGGAAGAGACATAGAGGAGCTCAAGAGAACCATTGGTTCTTCAAGACGAAGAAGACGCCACCCTCACTAAGGTGGACCCATTCCTTAATCTCCTTGTCTATTTTTTTTTCTGTTTTCATTCTCTATGCTTTATTTTTATGTTTGTGTCTTATTACATGATCACTAGTGTCTAAGTGTCTATGCCTTAAAGCTATGAATGTCCTATGAATCCATCACCATTCTTAAATGAAAAATATTTTAATTACAAAAGAACAAGAAGTACATGAATTTCGAATTCATCCTTGAAATTAGTTTAATTATCTTGATGTGGTGACAATACTTTTTGTTTTCGGAATGAATGCTTGAACAGTGCATATGTCTTTTGAATTTGTTGTTTATGAATGTTAAAATTGTTGGCTCTTGAAAGAATAATGAAAAAGGAGAAATGTTATTGATAATCTAAAAAATCATAAAATTGATTCTTAAAGCAAGAAAAAGCAGTGAAAAAGCAAGGCTTGCAAAAAATGAAAAAAAATGGCGAAAAAAAAAAAGCAAGCAGAAAAAGCCAAGAGCTCTTTAAACCAAAAGGCAAGAGTAAAAAGCCAGTAACCCTTTAAACCAAAAGGCAAGGGTAAAATAAAAAGGATCCAAGGCTTTGAGCATTAGTGGATAGGAGGGCCCAAAGGAATAAAATCCTGGCCTAAGTGGCTAAACCAAGCTGTCCCTAACCATGTGCTTGTGGCGTGAAGGTGTCAAGTGAAAAGCTTGAGACTGAGCGGTTAAAGTCGTGATCCAAAGTAAAAAGAGTGTGTTTAAGAACCCTGGACACCTCTAATTGGGGACTCTAGCAAAGCTGAGTCACAATCTGAAAAGGTTCACCCAGTTATGTGTCTGTGGCATTTATGTATCCGGTGGTAATACTGGAAAATAAAGTGCTTAGGGCCACGGCCAAGACTCATAAAGTAGCTGTGTTCAAGAATCAACATATTGAACTAGGAGAATCAATAACACTATCTAAATTCTGAGTTCCTATAGATGCCAATCATTCTGAACTTCAAAGGATAAAGTGAGATGCCAAAACTGTTCAGAGGCAAAAAGCTACTAGTCCCGCTCATCTAATTGGAGCTAAGTTTCATTGATATTTTGGAATTTATAGTATATTCTCTTCTTTTTATCCTATTTGATTTTCAGTTGCTTAGGGACAAGAAACAATTTAAGTTTGGTGTTGTGATGAGCAAATAATTTATACGCTTTTTGGCATTGTTTTTAGGTAGTTTTTAGTATAATTTAGTTAGTTTTTACTATGTTTTTATTAGTTTTTATGCAAAATTCACATTTCTGGACTTTACTATGAGTTTGTGTGTTTTTCTGTGATTTCAAGTATTTTCTGGCTGAAATTGGGGGACTTGAGCAAAAATCTAATTCAGAGGCTGAAAAAGGACTGCATATGCTGTTAGATTCTGACCTCCCTGCACTCTAAGTGGATTTTCTGGAGCTACAGAAATCCAATTGGTGCGCTCTTAGTTGAGTTGGAAAGTAGACACAAGGGCTTTCCATCAATATATAATAGTCCATACTTTACCCGAGTTTTGACGATGCAAACTGGTGTTCAAACGCCAACTTCCTGTCCTATTCTGAAGTTAAACGCCAGAAACAGGCTACAACCTGGCGTTTAACTCCAAGAAGATTCTCTACACATGAAAGCTCAATGATCAGCCCAAGCACACACCAAGTAGGCCCAGAAGTGGATTTCTGCATCATTTACTTATCTTTTGTAACCCTAGCTACTAGTTTAGTATAAAAACTACTTTTAGTGATTTATTTCACATCTTTTGGATAATTTTATGTTCAGAGATCACGTTTAGGGGGTTGGCCATTCGGCCATGCCTTGACCACTTTCACTTATGTATTTTTCAACGGTGGAGTTTCTACACCCCATAGATTAAGGTGTGGAGCTCTGTTGTTCCTCATGAATTAATGCAAAGTACTATTGTTTTTCTATTCAATTCAAGCTTATTCTTATTCCAAGATATTCACTCGTACTTCAACCTGATGAATGTGATGATCCGTGACACTCATCATCATTCTCGCATATGAATGTGTGCCTGACAACCACTTCCGTTCTATCCGCAATAGCTTGAGTGTTTATCTCTTGGGCTCCTAGTTCAGATCAGAGTCTTCGTGGTATAAGCTAGAATCAATTGGCAGCATTCTTGAGATCCGGAACGTCTAAACCTTGTCTGTGGTATTCTGAGTAGGATCTAGGATGGGATAACTGTGACGAGCTTCAAACTCACGAGTGCTGGGCGTAGTGACAGACGCAAAAGGATCAACGGATCCTATTCCAGCATGAGTGAGAACCGACAGATGATTAGCCGTGCGGTGACAGCACATTTGGACCATTTTCACTGAGAGGACGGACGGTAGCCATTGACAACGGTGATCCCCCAACATACAGCTTGCCATGGAAAGGAGTATGAATGATTGAATGAAGACAGTAGGAAAGCAGAGATTCAGAAGGAGCAAAGCATCTCCATACGCTTATCAGAAATTCTCACCAATGAATTACATAAGTATCTCTATCTTATCTTAGATTTTATTTATATTTTAATTATCTTAAATCCCATAACCATTTGAATCTGCCTGACTGAGATTTACAAGATGATCATAGCTTGCTTCAAGCCGACAATCTCTGTGGGATCGACCTTACTCACGTAAGGTTTATTACTTGGACGACCCAGTGCACTTGTTGGTTAGTTGTGTGGAGTTGTGAAAAGGAATTGAGATTATGATCGTGCGTACCAAGTTTTTGGCGCCGTTGAGATCACAATTTCGTGCACCAACTACCTACTATAAAAAATTGATATTATTGAAGGGTAAAATTAAATTTTATTTCTAAGTTAAAAATAAAGTTTATTTAAATTAAACGTTAAAGAAGTTCGACACATTAGAGACAAAAATGTATAATTAATACTTTATTATATATGTATCATACTCATTTTTTTTCTTTTTTAGTTTATTTGCTAGTCACTCTAGAAGTATTTTATGATAAGTAAAAATTTTGAATTCGTAGTGCAATTTATTCTAGAAGTATTCTGTTACTTGATTTGGTAATTCTTCTAAGAGTAATGGATTATTTTTATTCCTAATATTTCGTCCTATTTAAGTCTTTAATGTTTTAAAATCATCTCAATTTTATCCCGCCATCATTCTATTAATAGATCCATAATAGCAGGACGATATTAAGATAATTTTGAAACGTTAAAAACTTAAATAGAATGATTATTTATACGTTAGGAACAACTTCAAAACTTATTCTAAATATTAGGAGCGAAAATAATACTTTACTCTTTAATAATTAATTAAAAGTAGCATGATAACTAACAACTCGAGATAAATTATTTAAAATGTTTTTTAAATTTTGTTAGTATATTTAACAATTAAAGACGATTTGACTTATTCATATCCTAATTATTGAGTTAAGTGTCAAAATAATTTATGAGATTGACTGAATATATTAAAATAATTTTTATAATTTTAATTATATTAATTATATTTTAAAATTAACAAAATTACACTATCTTAATCTCTAACAATGTGATGAAATAGTTGATAAAAAAACTTAAAAACTAATATAATATATTTTTATCAATTCTAAGAATGTAATTAATACAATTAAAATTTTAAAATAATTTTAATAGATGTCACCAATTTTAAGTTTTTTTATTTAAATAAAATAAAACAAAAACAATATTATCAGATTCTTCTAAATGAAATTTCAAAACGTGAATATCCTAAATCTATTAATATATAAATCGTGCTAAGGTGTAGTGTGTTAGATAATATGTTAATCACTACACTCTAGCATGATTTATGTATGGAACTCCTCCAATAATAGCACATAAATCGTGGCAGGGCAATGTGCTTTGCAAGTTGAACATAACTCGTGCTAGAGTAGCATGAGTTACATGTTTTTTGTCTAACTCACACTAGGGTAGTACGATTTACGTGTATAGTATGACACACAATAGCCTAGTATGATTTGCATCTAAATTTCTATCCCACAACATCCTAACACGATTTACGTGCAATAACCTAAAGCTCAAGAACCTAGGACAATTTATAAAGAGAAAACGCCTATAAATAAACATGAATGATGTATAACGATCCATAAATGAATTGAGAGCTTTGGAGGAGATGGCTGAGAGTGTGTATTAATGTCGTCTTAAAGAGTACACGTAACCTACCTGTGGGTTCACTTGTCAAGTCAACATATGGGCATTTAGCTAAACTCTTTGTTAGTAAAGGGAAGGAAGCAGAGTCGCAGCTCGGGGCCAGGAAAGAATTTTGCCAGACACTTGTGAGGACGATCGAGAAGAATCTACAAGCCTCTAGAAACATGTGGGTTAGGCTATATGACAAAGAAAACTCCGAGTTTGTTGTGAATGAGATTGCACCGACAAGAGGAAGAATTGCTTTGACTGCGTGTAAGGTTTCGCTATCGGCGCACGCATGTGAATGTCACTATTTTCAAGTCATTCATTATTCCTGTCGTCATGTGCTTGCAGCTTGTTCGTATTACAGACTGGACTGGAGAACTTATGTTGGTGATGTGTATTGGTGATGCGGAATTTAAAATTCACAAACTAACCGGTAAGTGCACTAAGTCATTCCAAGTAATACCTCAGGTAAGTGAGGGTCGATTCCATGAGGATTGATGGATCAAGCAACAATGATTGAGTGAATTGCTTAGTCAGACAAGCAGAAAATGGTGTTTTAAGAGTTCAGTGCATTAAACGGTAAATTCAGAGAAATCAGAAAACAATCAATAAAAGTGGTGTGAAGAATATGTGAGAAAACAGTTAAGGTTTCAGAGATATTTATCTTTTGGGTTAACTTTTCTTACCAACTATTTTAATCATGTAAGATTCAATTTATGGCAAACTATATTTGACTAAACCCTAATTCCATAGTAATTTAGTCTCCTCTAACTTATTTAACCACCAATTCCTTGGTCTCTTAAGTTCAATTAGAGGTTTAAGTCCAATTCTAATTTATGTACCACAAAAATCCTAATTACCCAAATATAAGAGGATTATATATCACTTATCCCGTTAAGTCCAGATAATTAGTGATTTAGGAGAAATTATTTTCAAGTTGTTATTCAAGTAAATTGTTTTTCCAAGGTTAACAAGAACTCAAATAGAATAAGGGTTATTCTTCCGATCTACTCAAATCCATAAGATGAAGAACGAAAACAAATTCTTGAGATTGAAATCAATATATTAATTAAAATAGAAGAGTAATAATATTAATCCATAGAATAAACAGATCTCCTAACCTTAATAGTGGAGGTTTAGTTGCTCATGGTTCAGAGAGAAAACTAGGGTTTCAAAAAGTGTAAACTGCGAAATGAGGTGCGTTAGAGAGAAGAGAGTCCGAAGGGCTAAATCTTTTTTCTTTTATATCTAACCTAATTAATGTAAAATCTATTTTCTAAAACTAATTAATATATTTTCCTATTTGTGAATAAAATGTAGTTTTAAATAAAAAATATGGAAGATCCTCATGCTAGCTCCAATTGTTTGTGGGGACCACGTCAAAACCTTGAACCTAGCACCAAACTTGGGTTGGGCCAAGTTTGACGCCACACCACCGATTTGTACACTTAATGAAGCATCATCCTGGCACCAAACTTGGGAGCGCCACCAAGGCAGCACGCATGGGAGGCTTTGTGACATCCATGGCGCCAAACTGGGAGAATGCCAAGTTTGGCGCCACCTCCTGGACTTTCAATGGTTCTGTTTCTTCTTTCTAAACTCTGTCAAATCCATCCAAATGTTACCTGAAATAAACCAAATTGCACACAACTCAAAAGTAGCATCCATAGTGGCTCAAAGTACTTAAATCTTGATTAAACTTAACAAATTCAAATACAAATCCACTAGAAAAAGATAGAAAAGATGCTCACGCATCAATCGCCTCAGCACCGTGTTCAATGTTTATGGCCGAACCCCAGCTATACTTGCCGAGTCCGTCGAGGTCAGCAACATATGGGAGCCACCGTAAGTGAACTCTAGCTCTAGACTTGTCACCAAAAAGCATTGTGGACAACAATATCATGATGTAACCACGTGCATAAACCTGTATCGTGGCTTCTAGTGTATCAGCTGGCATGACTCTGAATTTGTTCTAGAACCAAGCATACGACATGGTGAAGTCATCAACACAATCGTCAGGTGGAAGCTCACCAAACAACTCTTCAAACCACTTCCATATAGGCTTTTCCCATCAACTACTCAAAGTCGCTGAGACATCCACTAATTGGAAATCCATCAATAGGGAGGCCGAATTGATATGCCACATCATATATAGTGACCGTGCACTCTCTAAATGACATACGAAACGTGTAGGTTTCGGGACGCCATCGCTCCACAAATGCACTTAGTGGCTCATCATGCTTAAACGAATAATCATTCAACCTGACAACATGTAGTAATCCAACACTATCTAGGTACGGCATTATGCGGTCATGCAATATCATTTTCTGTTGCCGACAAATGCTCTTTACACATCGGATTGGCTGATAAAACAATAATATACAGTCTCAACTCAACGATACATCATAACAACAAAAACATATCTTAATAGTAAAATCTACCCTTAAACCTCACAACAACCACTATATTCATAAGCATTTTAACCATAACCACAATATTCCTAAGCATTTTAACTCTAAAATATTAGCAAATATATAAATTAATAACTATATAGATTACATTAAGATAACTCCATATGTTACTGTCATCAACTATATAGATTGTAAACAAGTTTAAAAACTGACCTCTTCGTCGATAAATCCCACAACGTGTGCAATGCCGTTCAATTGGTACATCTTTCCTTCGTTCCTCGCTGTAACAGTCCAGACCACCTGCTAGCACGATATTGTCCGCTTTGGCACACAAGGCCTCACGATTTTGCCTTTGACGATAGGGATGATAGCCGAAGCCCCCCACACTCACTCATCAAAACGCGTCATGTTAGAGAGAGGTATCCACACCCTTATAAGGCATGTTTCGTTTCCCTCCCCAACTGAGGTGGAACCTTACAATCCACCCCCTAAGGGAGCCGAGCGCCCTCGCTGGCACATTGATCCGGGATCTGGCTCTGATACCATCTGTAACAGCCCAGACCTCCTGCTAGCACGATATTGTCCGCTTTGGCACACAAGGCCTTACGATTTTGCCTTTTACGATAGGGATGATAGCCGAAGCCCCCCACACTCACTCGTCAAAACATGTCATGTTAGGGAGATGTATCCACACCCTTATAAGGCATGCTTCGTTCCCCTCCCCAACCGATGTGGGACCTTACACTCGCCATGCTTAACCAAAGCTATTATGGCCCCACCGTGCACTTCCCCCCTACGCCACCTACCGACACTGCAACCGCCGCTGTTGGTAGCTACCGTCGCCGTCCATCGTGCAACCCTATTGGTCGTGGCGCTGTCGTTGATCCAGAGGCTTCTTCTTCCTCCTCCGCCATTGACCACCGTCTTCTCTAACTCTCCTCCTCTCTGAGAGCCTCCTTTCCGTCAATGGAATAGCTCTTTGTGAAATATAACTCGTGGGAAGGCATTTAGGAGTTCTTTATATTTATAACTCGTGCTAGGATATTGGGATAGGTAGTTGCACGTAAATCGTGCTAGAGTGTTGTGGGGTAAGAATTTACACGTAAATCGTGCTATCTTAGTGTGAGTTAGGCCAAAAATATGTAACTCTTACTACTTCTAACACGAATTATGTTCAACTTGCAAAGCACATAACCCTGTCACAGTTTATGTGTTATTGTTGGAGGAGTTCCATATGCATAAATCATGCTAGAGTGTGATAGTTAACATATTATCTAGCACACACCACCCTAACACAATTTATATATTAATAGGTTTAAAACATTCATGTTTTGAAATTTTATTTAGGAGAATTTGATAATATTATTTTTTTATTTTATTTAAATAAAAAATCCCAATTTTAAGAATTATTTGAGAGTTTAACTCTCTAATTATTAATTAACAAGTTATTCTTTGCGGTTAAAATAACATTTCTGTTAATGATATATATCATATATTATAAATATCTATCAACTATTCCACCGTTTTCTCTTGAATAATTTTTTCCATATCATTTTGTTGAAAGAAAAATGGTGAGTGCTATGGTGCTTATATACACTTGCCTAACTTACTAAATGGGGAATGCAATGGTAAAGATGTCACTTTTATTTTGTGGTTGTTATGATTTAAAAGCGTATCACTAAAAGTGTTGCTTAAAGAGAAAGTGTTACCCTAAATCGTTAACTTGGCTCTGATACCAATTTTTAAACTTCGATTAAACAATTTGCAATTTTTATAATCTAAAGTATTGACCATTTTTACTATTTCTCTTGTATGATTATTTATTACTAGTCCTTGACGTATATTTATAATTTTATAGTTTTTCAATCTTGTTTTAATTTATAATATTCTTTTTTGCATGAATTATTATATATAAAATCTTTTATCTGTTTGTCTTTTTCTTTAATATAATTTCTCAAATCCTCAAGAACTTCTTTTATTTCTACACTTTCTGTTGTTTCTAAATATCTTTTTAATTTATCAACTTCATTTTCCATTTTTTCTTTCAACAGCTTTAATTCATTTAAGTCATAATATGGTTTTCCAGACATTTATAAATTTCTTAGGTTTAATTTCAACTTGTTTATATTTATTCTTATTTCTATTCTTTTTATTATAAGGTCATCAATTTCGATCTGAAGATTATTTAATTCCCTTTTATACTCCTTTATTTTACTTTTTAATTTTTCCGCCCTTTTTCTTTTTATTTTATTCTCTGGTTTTTCAATCTTTATATGCTTCATTATTTATTTTAGAATTTCTACAAACTCTATCATCGATTCATCACTATTTTCTAGAGATTCTATTAATTTTTCTAGCTCTCCCACTTCTCTTTTCAACTTGTCATATATTATTTTTAGAGCTTCAAATGCTCTTTGGTTTATTTCAGAAAACTGTAAATAATTCAAACGGTTTTCTCTTTCAAAGAGTTCTTGTTTCTTATCTTGATAAGTGATATATATTTCTTCTTTATTTATTGTCATAATTTAGTGTTTAAGGTTTCATTTAATTTTTCGACCTTTTTTGTTAGTTCTTTTATTTCAGAATTTTCTTCTTTAATTTTTAACTTAGATAAACTTAAAGGGCTATTAATTTTAGATTCTCTTATTTGAAAATTCGATGAAACTAATTTTCCTGACGGTTCTTTTAATAATAGAACCGGGTTTTCAATAGCTTTATATTTTGGTATTTCTGTTTTTACAATTTTCTGAAATAATTCATCAACATAAATTCTTTCTCTGTTTTTAAATATTATACTATGATGGCTATTTGTTAAAGCATAATTTATTGCATATGTAATTGAAAATGGTTCATCATCTTGTTCCATTAAATTCATTCTATGAAATTTATAAGCCAAACTTATAGATCTTCCAAGATTTTCAGTTGATAAAGGTATGGCGTATCCAAGATGGGCATTGAATTTAACATTTACGTTTGCCAAGTTTCCATGAACAATTCCAATTATTTGATCTATTGGGTCATCAGTAATTCTTTTGTCACAGATTGCTAAGCTTATTGGTGAATTAATTCCTTTCATATATGTAGATTTGATTAAGACTTGTATAGTACTAATATGAATCCATCCGATTTTAGATCTTTTTTGTTGATCCTTAATTTTCTCAATCTATTTACTCAATTCTTCATCATTTATCAGAGCTATTTCAAGTTCTCCATTGGCGGATTTTATCTTTATAGGGGCTTCAAGTTGAATTTTTCCATAGTATATTACATTTTTTCTATTAAAAACTTCTTTTAATAGGTTTTGTTTATTAAAATTTTCATTTGATTTGAGATTTAATTCTGTTTTTAGAACAGCCTGTTTTTCATTATCTAATAAAGCAGTTAATCTATAATAATCAGATTCTTCTGTTAATTCTAAACTTTCTAAATAATTCATAATTGAAAGACTAGGATGAAGATGTACCTTTCTGGAGAAAAACTTCCTTTATTTAGTATATTTTACATGAGGTGTTTTTATCTCCACAGGGGAGATTGTAGATACTAACTCCAGAGGGGAGTTTAGAACTATTTTTTCCCTAAGGGAATTCTTCCTCAGACTATAGAATCGCCTTGGCAGCTTCCTCCTTGCTCTCCTAGCATATGAGTACTCTTAGCCTTCTGCTTTCTATTGTCTGATGCCTTCTACAATTGCCTAAGCAACCTATTTATAATGGTTGGGTCTGATGGACAATTTCCATCCTTACCCTTCTTATGACGTCATTGCTTACGTCATTGTTTATTATCTTGCACCAGCTACATTGTTGGTGCTCTATGACCTAAGCGCTTACGTCACTATGCAATAATGTTGAGAGATGCTTCAGATGTGCTGTCTTTCTCTTTCATTATGTGACCTTCAGATGCGTTGTCTTCTTCCTTTATCATGTGGGTTGATTCCGTTTTATTATTGCTTTCTTCAGATAACTCTGAGACGCATAGCTGGCACTTGTGGTCTTCTCTGTCTTTTATCAAATAGCAGAGATTCCTCTTTATCCCTTCAGGGAGCTTTTCTAAGAGTCCAGATAAGTTGTAGAATGCTGATTCAAATTCCACTAAGAGTCTCATCTCTCTTTCTTCAATTTCATTCCTTTTACTAGACACAAGCAAAGTATTTCTGCTTTTATAATTAATTCTTGTGTGAGATTCCCTTGTTATCTTTTGAGTTCTTTCGAAGACCCTTGCTAGTGTGCTGGCTAGCCTTCCTTCATGACTGTAGATTGTTAAATCTTGAACTTGATCAATTGGTTGAAAATTTCCTGGGAAGACGGACATGAATATTACTTGGTGTGCTGGAACCAAGCATTCTTCTTCTTCATTAAAAATAGGTTGACTGTTCGTAAATTTTAGGGATATATCCCTTGGATTTACGTTATCAATCATATTTTTAAATCTCTTTACTGCATCAACGAATCCTGCAGGAAACTCACTAATAATTTTTAGATCATTAAAAATTAAAATTGTATCAATTAATCCATACTGGAAAAACTGATAGGTGTCCGATGGGGATGCATCTGGAAATATAACCAGCTTTGTTAGCTGTTCTTTGGCAATGGGATAATATCCCAAAATTGCTCTTTTTTCTTCAGTCCAGTTCAGGACTATATTAAGGGTTTCTCTGAGATTTGATCTACAGACCCTTTTCTTTTCTTTGATTTCAGCCCTTGTAGGAATGTTTCTTATTATCCATGTTCTCTGGGTTTGAATTGGAGCTTTATCTGCTCTTTTTAGGGTTTGCTCTGGATGAAGAGCTTCATATTCCCTGAAAGATTCCTTTGCTTCTTCCAGTGTTAAAAACTCTCCTTTATGAATTATCCTTGATTGATGTGTAAATGGTGCTGCTTTTTCCCAGGCATCATATACTCCTTTCATGGGGCCATTATAAATTACATAATATTTTTTATCTTGGGTAGATTTTTTGATAATTTCAGCAATTATTTTATTTTCTGGAATTTTTTCTTCACCTGATTTGTCCACCATGCTTAGCTGGCTGAGCTCTGATGGTTTTGGTTGTTGTGTTGATTTCATTGCTTCGATGGCCTTCTTGAGGGATTGGATCTGTGTCCTTATTTGCTGACAATGCTTGCATTTTTCGAGTTCTTGTTCGTATTTCTGAATTTCCTGATCTAATGCGTTGTAGACGAACTCCATTCTCTTGTTAATGTATCTGCAATAACATTTTTGTCACCCTTAATATATTCAATTTTTATTGGATATTGTAACAAAAATAATTGCCATCTTACCAATCGTCCATGATTATAATCAACTTTTAAATTATATCGTATGAAACCTGTTAGGTAGCTTGAATCTGTCCTTAATGTAAATTCTCTAGGTAGTAAATCAATTTTCCATTTCTTAAGAGATTTAATTGCTGCTAGAGTTTCCTTTTCATGAGTGGTATATCTCTGTTCTGTTGGAGTAAAAGTCCCTGAAATATACCTGCAAAGTAATTCCTTTGGGGAATTTTTAGAATCTAGTGATTCTTTTCCTTGCTCCAAACTTTTTATAGCTTTCTTAGCTTTTAGACATCCTGACCAGGTTATGTCTGAAGCATCTGTTTCTACTATTAAGTAGTCATTTTCTTCTGGAATATAAAGTTCTGGAAGTTTTTCACATAATTCTTTAATCTTTTAAATTTGCATACTATCTTTTTCATCCCATTTCCATTCTTTTTTAGTACTAATTTTTGGAAATAAGCTTTTAGTGTATTCTGTTATATTCTTTAAGAATCCTTGATCAGAAATATAATTTATACACCCTAAAAATCTTTGTAATTGTTTTCTATCTTCTATTTTATTAGGAAATAAATTTACCTTTTCTAGGACATTTGGCTGAAGTTTTAGATTTCCTTGAGTGGATAGAATTAATCCAAGAAACTCTATTTCTTGTTTTGCTATTCTTGCTTTCTTTTTGCTAAGAACTAATCCTTTTTCTTTACATCTTTCTAAAACTATTAATAATTTTTGAAGATGATCTTCTCTATCCTATTTTGTAAAAATTAGTATATCATCAATGTACACTAAAACAAATTCATTTAACTCTTTTAGATTTTCTTCCATAAATCTTTGATAAATACCTGGAGCTTGTTTTAATCCGAATGACAATACATTCCATTCATAGAGCAACACACTTGTTGATTCTTTTGTTGGACAAGTAAAAGCAGTTAATTTCTTTGTTTCTTCGTCTAAACGAAGTTGCCAATATCCTGATTTTGCATCAAGAGATGAAAACCAAGTTGCTCCTTTGATTTTTTCTAAAATAGAATCTTTTCTTGGAAGTTTATGAGCATCACCAATAGTTGCTTCATTCATCTTCTTATAGTTAATAACCATTCTTCGTTTTCTCCTTTTAATTTCATTATTGTTTTCGACATAAAAGGCTGGAGCCGCATGAGGACTTTTACTTAATCTTATAATTCCTTTTTCCAAAAGATCTCTACATTCTAATGAAAACTCTTCTCTATCTCTTGCGGAATAAGGGATTTTATTTGGAACATTTATCTCTTTTGTCGGATCTTTTAATTTAATGCTTACTAATTCGTTATTTGTATTTTTAATATCTAAAGGATTTTCAGCACAAATTTCATCCAAAAGTTCTTCTATCTTTATTTCAAGATTATTTTTTGAGATATTTATTTGAAAGTATAAATTTAAATAACATATCTCTAATATAGAAAATATTTTAAATTTTAAGATCTTATCTATAGTAGTAGTCGGTATTTTTATACATTTTGATTTTTGATTTATTGAAGAATCGTGTGGAGCTTTTAAAACTATATATGTTAGTTCTTGAATGAATGGATGATATAGCTTTAAAAAGTTATTTCCTATGATAAAATCCATTCCAGAATCTAACATGTATATAGATGGAACAATGAACCTATAATTTTGAATAAAAATTTCAACCATCTCTGCTTTTTGGTTAATTTTATGTATTGATTTGTCAGCTATTCTAACTCTTAATGGTTTCTTTAATTTTTTCCAATCAAGTTTTATATTTGAACTAGCAAAGCATTGTGTTGCTCCAGAATCTATGAAAGCATTTATAAATTTTTCTGTTATTTTTATAGTAATAAATGTAGCATTATTACTCAGTCTCTGAGTCTGTTTCCGAGACATATTCAAAAATATAGTCTAAGTTATCATCAGATTCTTCTAAAGGTTCCATGAAACAAGACTTAGCAATTTCTATTTGTTTAGTAAGATCCTTTTTATCCTTCTTTTTCGGACATTCATTTGCATAGTGTCCTTCTTCTTGGCAATACCAACACTTACAATTTTTTTTTTATTTGGGCAATAATCACTTTTTTGTCTCTTATTTTTATTGTTGTTTCTTTTTCTAAAATACCTCTTTTTTCTCCAGTTTGGATAGTATTTTCTTTTTCTAAATTGATATTTTCTTTTTCTTTGAAAATTTTTATTAAGACCATATTTTTGAGGTATCTCTTCATTATCCTGACAGCAAATTTTAATTATATTTGCAAATCTTTTTTGAGTTGCTTCTTGCATACAACGTTCTTTTATTTCCTCTCTTATTGCAGAGGTTGCTCCACCAAAATTATTTTCAATTGTTCCTCTATTTATTTCTCTTATAAATCTTCCCATAATAAATTCGTTAGCAGGATATGGAAGTTTTGTTATATACATACTAAGATAATGATTTTTATCTTCTTCTTTTAATTTGTAATAATGTATTCTATATTCACATATATAAGACTCCACATTACATAGATCATATATGTGAATGTTAGCTAAATGGTTTTTTGCTTCTTGATATTCTTTATTATAGACTTCTTGTTTATGATCTATAATATTTTTCCCAAAAAATTCTTTATATAGAATCATCATTATATATAATATCTTATCATAAGCTGTTATTTTTGTTGCTAATTCTTCTATTATTTGGTTTTCTATTGATGTCATATAATCTCTTATATCTCCTTTAGTATGAAACCCTATGTAATTCCAAATGTCTCTTCCAGATAATTCATTAAGTTTTGGATTAGTAAAGGCTTCTAATAAGAAGGAATTCAACCAGTTTTCGAAAATTTCTTTTTCATTCGTTTTACAGTCTAAATCGAGCATTCTTTCTCCTTCCATTTCCTGGATTTTAGGAACGTATTTTGATGGTATTTTTGTATATTTTGAATCTTTATTTATAAACCCTTTTTTAAAAGCATAATTATCAAAACCTGTTTCCCATTTAAATTGAGATTGATTATCCCTAGATGTTCCAGCTTCATTTTTTACTTGTATTGGAATTGCTGGTTCTTCGTCACTTGAATAATCTAGAATGTGTTCTTCATTTTCTATATTTTCAGAATTTACTAATTCTTCTTCTATTTGAAAACCATGTTCCATAATATTATTTTCTTGAGCCATTTTTAATTGTTTAAAAAGCATTGTAACTTCTTCTAATTTTTCTTCAATATTCATAATTTTAATGGTGGTTTTACTTTTAAATCTGTTATGTTGATTATATTTTGAAATTTTTCTTCTTTGGGATTCTCTTTTTCCTTATTTCTTTGAAATTTTATGGATACTAATATTTCTTCAAGCATGTCTACTATAGAATTTAATTGTGGGTTAAAAGTATGATAAAGATGTGGGGAATCATTTCCATGGTAACATTTTTTAGAAATTCCGTGTGAAAAATAGGTTTTTTCAGGTTTTTGAAGTCCTTCAATAAAACTTATAGTAAAATTAAGATTTTGAGAAAAATCATTTTGTATTGATTTTAAGAATTCGGTGTCATTACAATTAACATTAGTTAAAATCATTAATTTTTGATCTATTAATTTTGATAATTTAATTATTTCTTCTCTTAAATCTTCTAATTTACTTTTTTTTCATTAGGTGACGCTTTTAGAAGAGTTACGGTTTTAAGTGTGTCTTTTAAATCTTGTTATAAGGAGTAACTTAGGCAATTTCGACATTCAAGTTATAGGCATGGGAGAATTGGCCAAGAAAAATTATTGCCTTCTCTACATTTGTACGTTATCTTTGTAGACTTCCACTTTAATTATGGATATTTTAACCCCATTTACGGAGTTCTCTATCTTTATTATGCTGTCCAAAGATAAAATAATAGACTTATATTAATACAACAGTTTTTCTAAAACACCAAATTAAATATATAAATATAAACATCAAATTTGTCAAAAGATAAATAAATCTGTCTCTTTCTTCAGAAACATCATATTTGAGTTCTAAATATTTTAAAAATTATACTAAAAAATAAATTATGGTTTCTCGAAATTCAAATGGTGAATTCTTAATAAAACATTTCAAATACTGATGGACTGATGATGGTGACTAATATGAAAATTATTAGTCACATAATGTTCCCCACTCTCCGGCATGTTGAGTAATATGAAAACAACCCACCAATAGGTTTTGGGAAGACTTATGGGTCCCACGATTATCCTTATGGGTCCCACGATCTCTTTCGCATTTTGCTGTTTGGTCTTGAAGTTCGTTACTTGCCCTTTATTTGTTCTTCTATATTTTAAGGTAAAGATTTACTTATAATTATTTTTATATAAAATTAATAATAAAAAATTATTAAATTATTTGATATATTTAGTTAAATTATTAGTTAATAATTTTTAATTAATGATATTATATAAAAATAATTATATATTAATAATTTTATAAATATATATTTTACTAAACACATATTAATAAATGCAATATAATTTATAAAAATTCAGAAAAAATAAAAATTCCTTGCGTTTCTTCTAGGCTTATAGCTCTAGAGTAGAGTAGCGTAGGTAGGTGGCATCTAATGTTTTTTTTATTATTTAATGGGAATCAATGAAACTAGTTAACCGATGATGCATTATTCTTCCGACTAATTTCTTTCAATTAATTTAGATATAATGAAGATTCGAAGCAACATCGTTTAAGCGGACACGTGTGGCTGGGAAGGAAAACCATGGTGCATGTGTTACAACTTACGAGGAAACGTTAGGCCCATGTGAAATTATTATCTGTTGGTTAATTAGAAAAAAACTATTCAAAACATTTAGAGCCTTAGAAAAAGTATTTACTTATTTTTTAAAAAATAAAAAATATTTTATATTTAAATATATTTTTAAAAAATTTAAATATTAAAAAAATTTTATTTTATATTTTTTAAAACCAAGATATTATTAGTTTTTAAACAAAAAAATAATTAACTTTTTTAATAAAATTATTTTAAAAAAAAATATATTCAAACATATTTAAAATTTAATAAAAATACTTTATTTTTAAAAAAATTTCGATAAAAAATCAATACAAACAAACACTTAATTAATAATAAAAATAATATTAAAAGTTAAAAATGACAATAAATCTTTAAAAGAATCAGTTTGATAAAAATAATTAAAAAATTAATTTTTAAAAAAGATACTAAGATAAAAACTGTTTTTGAATAATGAGTAAAAATTATTTATTTTTACAATACACAAAAAATAAAAATAAAAATATTGAATAAAATGCACCCTCCTCAAAATTTTTTACCAAGATAATTTACATAAATAAAATATTTAGAAATTAAATTTATACAAGTACAATTTTTTAAACAACGTTATATTTGTGTCCTGATTCAATTTTATGTAAATCGCGACAACCTACTATAGTTTATAATTCTTATATAATCTAGGGTAAAGTATATTTTTTGTCCTTGAAGTCTGGCAAAAGTTTTAAAAATATTCTTTAAGTTTTATTTTGTTTCAATTTTGTCCCAGAAGTTTTCGATTTGCATCAAATATACCCCCGACGGCTAAATTTTCAAAAAATTTAAGACCAATCTAACAATAATGCATGAAAATAATGCTTAATTTGCTTGTGTTGAGGGTTGTTCTTATGAAATTGTTGTTGAATTGGTCTTAAATTTTTTGAAAAATTAGCCACTAAGGGTATATTTGATGCAAATCGAAAATTTTTAGAACAAAATTGAAACAAAATAAAACTTAGGGATATTTTTGAAACTTTTATCAAATTTCAGGGATAAAAAGTATACTTTACCCTATAATCTATTATACTCTATTACAGATTACAAGTAACATCCACTTAAACCTAATTTACTATATCCTATCACAGTTTATGTTCAAGCTCACACAAAAAAAATCCTCTATATGTCTACCATGATTTATATTCAACGAAATTGAAGCATAAATTGTTACAAGGTGTAGTGATTTATGAATAAGCAGAATAAAATAGTAAGCCGCATCATAAAATAGAGATGTAAGGAAAAAATAGATAAAAATCTTATAATTAGAACATCATTGATAAGATATTTTTAAACATCATAAGACTACCCTTACAATTAAAATATCATTAGTCAGACCTTTTTAGATATTATGGGAAATAGATTCGTATGAAATTTTTAAAATTTTCATCTAAATTTGATCTATGTTGTTGAGTATATTAGTATGGTGATCATCGTAGTTTTGTCGTGATATTAATACGATAAAAGTTGCGGTAATTCCATAACTAATATATGAGACTGACAAAATTGTTAAAATAATAAGAAAAATAACATTCAGATGCGCGCATAAAGTTTATAAGATACGATTATCTCAGGAAAGAATATATATATAGTCCAAGTAGGAGATCGTTGGGAAATTATTTAATTTTTTAATTTATTTGTGGACAATACATATATTAATTATAATCACAAATTATGCTATTTCAAATTAAATGATTTATATAATGATAATCTTATTTATTGTTATAAATGCTAAATTGAATAAGCCATAATTACTTTTGATTTGGAATTAAATGAGAATAAAATCAAATATTATCTTTATTTGGACTTTAGATACTATTTTTATTTGGATTTTAGGATTTAATAAGTGTCACATTCAAATATAAATAGTAACTTCAAAGTTTTAGTTTCGATATATCAAAATCGCTTTTGTAATTTTTTTCTATCAGAGTTGCAATTTAGCCTTATTAGAGATGTAAAAAGCTTTAATTGAAAAAGATAAAAAAATCAAATTCTTTTAATCACTTTTATAAATATGAGTACACTTTTATATTATAAAATATATATTTTTAGTGATTCAATATGAAATCTAGATTAATAAAATTATTTATTCTAACACTGTTCATTTAATATTATTAGTGCATCCACTAACTTGGCCTTGCGAATATACAGGTGTAGTGCTCACAATAGGTTAGCTCATCAATTATTGAGGTAACCCGTGCAACTCACCTATTTAAGTTTCTATTAAACTATACATATATACGGTGCTATTTCATATTTAATTTCTTGAGAATGAAGGTGGTTATACCTGACGTAAAAATTCACCAAAAAATAATAAAGGAAGACATACAAATGATATTTGCATTACCCAGGTGCCACTACTCATTTACCAATTAATAATCTAACTTTTTTTAGTACTTAGTAAATAGATGTGATGCAATAGTTAATAATATTAGTTTAAATATTCTGTTAATCTTTTTAATTTTATTAAATTTTTAGTTAAATTTTTATAATTTAAAAATTTATGATTGAGTTTTTATATTAAATAAAAATTTATAATTAAATTTTTATTAATTATTATTTAAAAATATATTAATATATTTATTAAAATTATAAAAACAAACAGAATAATAAAATTATTAATATTTAATGTTACCTGTGAATTTTTTCATTGAATTACTAATAAAATAATACTAGAAGCTTTTATTTATTAACAAATCATGTTTCACATTAGTCACAAAAAAAAATCATGTTTCTCATTTGCTTCAAAATAATTTCACTAAATCAAACATCTGATTCACCAATTATTTACACTAATTAATATGTCAGTCTTAAATAAATGGTGTCTACGAAAATAAATCTCAAATACTAATACTTTATCTTCTTGTTTAAATTAAATTATACTATTTTGTACTACTTTATAAAGCTAAGCTAGGAATTCGAATCTGCCTAGTTAATTAGATGCAACGTATGTTATGTATAAAACAAATGACGATCCTGAACACACTGAAATGAATTGCGAATCCACGGCAACAGCCACATACATTACAATATTTTGTTCTCTTATTACTTTACATGGTTAATTAAAGAACGTCACTTATCACTGCTTGAATTTTAATAGTACTAGTGTTATTATTTATTATTAATACACTTTGCCAAGTTTGTGTCTAAGTAAATTAAGATATACGCTCGTTACTTTAAGGATTCGAACTTGTACTTTTTTCTTTAGACATTGAAATTGTACTTTATGCAAGAGATGCATGTGTCCTAAAGATTTGTTTTTAGAAGGGAAAAAAATATCTCAAATAATCTTCTGAAAAGTGATTAATCATAAACGTGGGATGCAATTAAAGTTAAACCTGTATGTGTACAGAAGTCCACTGAAGCAATTAGAAAGTTAATTAATTTATTCTTGTCTCCTTTTGCTGTTCATGAACACTGTTTAGTATTAATTTAATATGAAAAATACTAGAAAGTTATTACAATTTATTAGTTTTAGTCAGTATTTTTATTTAATATTAATCTAATTTTTTTGTTCAACAAAAAAAAAACTCAAAAATTAATAAATTTATTGTTTTTAATTAATATTTTTAGCTATTAATTTAATTTTTTAATTTAATAATTTAATAATATATTTTTAATTCATATTTTTAAATATCATTCGTTAATTAATAAAAAATATATTATATTAGCCTTCTAGTATTTATCCGTAATGCTGGAGTGAGTGAGAAGTGAGAACCTTTAACACTATGATATTTGGGCACATGGCTCATTGGTGACAGCTAAGAGAGAGACACAACAATTACAAATAATCACAACTTGAGTTTTACAATCATATCTAATTGGATTTACCAAATCTATTTCAATGAACACTTGCTAATATTAATCATCGAATCAACAAAATCTATGGATGGTTTATCTCAACTTGGCAATTTCGGAAGTCAAAAATAGTGTTAATCAATATTTTTGGGAAGAGCATTTCAACAATATCAGGTAATGAGATTGTGGGTTTAGGTAAGAGAGGAAAGAGGAGATAAGATTAAGATGGAATATATTATTATAATAGAAACATATTTGACATATTAAAATAAAAAAAGAAACATATTTGAAGAATTGAAGTATGATGCACTAGGACACATTTAGATTATTATAAATTAGAAATAAAAATGTTTTTTCCATAAATTAAACCACGGTAGGATGAAATCAAGTTAAATTTTATGGTCTATTTATGGTCTTGTGATATCTTTTTTGTTTTGGTCAGGGGTCTTGTGGAGTTGTGGTATCTTGGCTAGCTAGTGAATATTGAATACTATTAGTTTTTTATAGTATTTGGCGAAGCCCACCGTAGTGTGTATTTAATAATGGGTTACTATGATGAAGAAGGCCAATCCATTCTAATTGCGCTTCCTGAATGCTTGCATGCTCCATATTACTGGTCTTTTTTTTTTTTCTTCAAATCTGGTACTATAACAGTTTACATCATTTGACCCAAGAATAAGGAAATTTTTTCTGAAATCAATTTAAAAAAACCATTTCCCATAAAAAAAACATACCGTTTACTAAAATATGGGTTTTGGAATAGACCCAGATCTGGTTGGCCAAGCCCGATCTGGCATTCTTGGGCCGAAAGCAGCCTGTTCTGCATCAATACAAATTGGGGTTCCTACTCCGATTTGCATCAATATGGCGTCCTTATCCCTTCCTCTTATTAAATAATCTCAAGCATAAATGAAACATAAACATCTCTATCATTGCTTTGATTTTTGTGCTCTATAGTATGTCTTTAGCATAGTTATCGGAAATGAAACCGAATTGGAATCGGGAATTAACTCGATCAAATTATTAGGTCACTAGCTTATTAGTTAAACATTGAGTTATTAGTTGAATCAGTTGATTCAAATTTAATTAAAAAATTATATAAAATTAAATTTCATTCTTTTATTATAAATATTTTATTTTATTTTATTTTTATTAAATTAATTATTTATTTTTTAATTTTAATAATTTATTAATTAATTTATACCTGTTATATGTTTATATTAGTTTTGACTAATTTTAACGAGTTTGACGAATTTAGTTTTTTTAAATAGTTATAACTCTAAACTAAATTAATTATTTTAACGAGTTTGACGGATTTAATTTTTTTAAATAGTTTTTTTAAATAGTTATAACTCTAAACTAATTTTTTATTTTTTTTAAATTTAAAAAATTAAAAATAATTAAAAAGATATGGTTTGTCTTAAAATAAACGTGATACCTAAAAAATATATATATTTAAAACTTCATATGAAAAGAATACAATTATATGTTTAAAAAGATAGAAAAGTGTACAAAAACAAAAAAAAAAAGGGGGAAGAAAGTCATAGGAAGGAGAAGTTATATATACTTTTGTAAATTAATAATAAAGATTTTTTTTTAAAAGATAGTAGGTTATATTTCATTAATTATTGAAAAATAAAATATAAAGATGTCCAAAAGCAGGATAGCATAATAAAAGGTGGGGATTTTCCAAAAAATACTACACTGAAGGTATTCATCCAATGGTACGTGGTCGAAAAACGAAGAACAATCTTAAAGAAGAAAGAATGATAAATCAAATTGAATGATACTAAGAGTTTGCCTCATGGAGAAGACGACCTAAACTGGGAGGTCTTTGAATTTCATGGAGCAACTTGACAAAGCTTGCTAGAATGGCAGACGACATTAAAGTAGAACCTTCAAAAATCAACTGGTTGCAAGCTTTCCAGCAGTTCTAGCAAATGATGGAAAGCAGTTGAGGATTACAGTCAGCATTCTTCAACGGGTTAAGCATGTCCAAAAGTCGTTAGAACTTTGAGTGAGAAGACAGTCACAAAGATAACTTTGAGACCATACATCTTTAACTCTAGAACAATAAAGATTTTTCTTTTAATCAAAATAAAAATGTTTATATATATACAAAAAAGTTATACAAAAAACTTGTAGCTAAGAAGAGGACAAAAACTTTTGAAATCTTAAGTGAATGAGGTGTATCTATATATATTTTTTAATTTCTTTTTTTTTTCCTTTCTAATTCATCACTTAATATTATCATTTAATTTTCAGGTGTTAATTCTCGAAAGAGAACAAGAGGACCCACAATTCACAACAACAGCAATGTCGTCATGAACAATAATAATCCAGTGATATCTTTCGAATCCCAACCTCCACAACTCATACACCTTTCTCGGTTTCAAAATAATGTGGTCTCAATGGGCCTACGCTTATCCATTTCTACCATCTACCAACAACAACAACAAACATTACAAATTCATGGATCTTAATCTTCATTTTATTCTTTTTATGTCGAAAGAAATTCTCTCTGTTGAGTCTGTAGTAGAATTTTGACTTCTAACAGATAGAAAGTAATATGAAATTGAACATTACTCACAATAATACAATCATTATATAATTATTAAAGAGAAAAAAAAAGAAAAAAATGAATAATTGCTATGGATGTGAATTCCTTTGATTTTAATTTAATTGAATACATTTTGATTTCACTCATTTATATAGTTTCCTAACTTCTATAAATAACAAGAGAGCATACTATAAAATAGTTTCCTATAAAAGCTCCTTAACTATCCACCATTTTCTCCCTTCCATCCTTTGTCTGCCTCCCTTTGTTTTCTCTCTACCTTTCTTTTATTCTCACAATTCTCCACCTCGTTCACAATTTGAAATCTACTCAAATTTTGGATGATCAAAGTGTGGTATTTATATCTGGTTGCATCATTTTTACAATGACTGCCTACGTACCCTTGTTCAGGATCAAACCAATTGTAGTTCCTCTATGTCGCCATGTAATGCCTAACATGAAGCAATATTGAGCAATTCCAAACAGTGTTGGAACTTGTTTCCTAACACTACTTTAGTCAACATATCAGCAGGGTTTTCATCTGTGTGTACTTTTATAAGAGAAATGTTACCTTTTTCTATAACATCACGCACGAAGTGATATCTTACATCAATATACTTGGTACGAGCATGATGAACCTGATTTTTAGCCAAATGAATTGCACTTTGACTATCACAACTTAGATTCACGCAATCTTGCTTCAACCCCAAATCATCTAGAAGACCTCTTAGCCACAATGCTTCTTTTATCCCTTCTGCTACTGTCATGTACTCAGCCTCTGTAGTAGATAGTGCCACTGTAGCTTGTAACATCGATCGCCAACTAACTGGAGCACCTTATATTTTATATACATAACCAGTCGTAGAACGTCTTCTATCTAGATCACCAGCATAATCAGAATCAAAAAAGCCGCTGATTTGACATGATTTTCCACTAAAGCATAAACCTGTGTCAATGGTACCCTTCAAGTATCTTAATATCCACTTGACTGCTTCCCAGTGTGCCTTACCCGGGTTTGCCATGAATCTGCTAACAACACTGACTGCCTGTGAAATATCTGGGCGTGTACACACCATAGCATACATTAGGCTACCGACTGCACTAGCATAAGGTACATTTTTCATGTAAGCCTTACTCTACTGTTGTGGGAGATTGTTTACCAGAGAGTCTAAAATGTAGAGCCAACGACGTTACCACCGATTTAGCATTTTTCATTTCAAACCTTTCAATGACGCGCTCAATGTATCCTCTTTGGCTCAAGAACAATTTTTTGCTTGATCTCTCTCTTTTAATTTCCATGCCTAATATTTTTCGTGCAGCACCCAAGTCTTTTGTTTCAAATTCTTTGCCAAGTTAAACCTTTAACATATCTATCTCTACCTTGCTCTTAGAGGCAATAAGCATGTCATCCACATACAATAGAAGATAGATATAATCACCTCCAGGAAGCTTACGAATGTATACACAACAATCATAATTACTTCTGGAAAAATCTTGTTTTAACATAAAGGAGTCAAATCACTTATACCATTACCGAGGAGATTGTTTCAATCCATATAGCGATTTTCTCAAGCGACATACCTGACTTTCTTTACCCTCAACCTTGAAACCCTCAGTTGATACATGTAGATTTCTTCCTCTAAGTCACCGTGCAAGAATAATGCAGTCTTCACGTCTAGTTGTTCCAACTCAAGATCACCATGAGCGACAAGACTTAAAAGCACCCGTATGGAAGTGTGTTTCACCACAGAAGAAAATATCTCATTGTAATTAACACCTTCTTTCTGTGCAAATCCCTTTGCTACTAACCTAGCTTTGAATCTTGTACCATCTAACTTAGTAGGATTATCTTTTCTTTTATACACCCACTTATTGCAGTCTTTTCCACGGGCAATGGGACCACATCCCATGTCTTGTTCTTATGAAGAGATTGCATTTATTCCTCCATAGCGACCAACCAACTCTCTCTATCTTTGTCTTTGATAGCATGTTTGAAGGTGACCGGCTCATCATCCTCCACTGAGAGTGCATAATCTACCAAGTTTACCTGCCCATAATGTCTCAAAGGCTTGTCTGACCCGAACTTTTGAACAAATTTATAATTCCTCTTTGGCCTAGTAGATGCCAAAGAATCCTGCTGCTGCTGTTGTAATGCATGTGCATTTTCTCGTTGAATTTCCTCATGATTAAGTTCATCCTCTGCGTCATCTCGAGTAGCATTAGGATGCTCCACCTGAGCATTACTAGAGTCTATTTGTTGGTATTTAGAATCTATCTCCACCACTTAAGTATTTGAAATTTTTCCAACATCACCATCATCTGGCACCATATCTTTAGACAAAGCTACTATAGATCGTTCATCAAAGATGACATCCCTGCTAATTACAAACTTATAATCATTTACACTCCAAAGGCGATAGCCTTGAACCCCTCTTGGATACCCCAAAAAGATTGCCTTCTTAGCTCTATCATCAAGCTTATTATCTTTGACATGATAATAGGCTGTGCATCCAAAGACTCTGAGTTTCTCGTAATCTGCATGTTTCCCTGACCACACCTTATAAGGTGTGTCTCCATCTAGAGAAGAATGTGGGGATCGATTCACTATGTAGCAAGCTATAGCAACCGATTCTGCCCATCATTCTCTGCCTAATCCAGAATTAGAGCGCATACACCTTTCCTTCTCAAGTAGCGTACAATTCAGTCGTTCGGCAACTCCATTCTGTTGTGGTGTTTCTCTAACTGTTCAGTGTCTTGCAATGCCTTCTCGGTCACAGAACTCCTTAAAAGCCCCATCCGTGTACTCTGTGCCATTATCATATCGTAGAGTTTTCAGCTTCCTACCTGTTGGGTTTTCAACCATTGCTCTCCAGCGCTTAAAAGTATCGAATACCTCATTCTTATGTTTGAGGAAGTAAATCCAAACATATCTGGAATAATCATCAACAAAAGTAACAAAATACCTGGAACCACCCTTGGAAGTAACTTTAACCGGGCCCCAAACATCAGTATGCATGTAGTCTAACAACCCTCTGCTTTTATGCTTGCTTGTAGAAAACTTCACCCTATGTGTCTTCCATACACACAATGCTCACAAAATTCCATTTGTGGTTTCTTCATATCCTTCAGCAAACCTTGTCCATAAAGCAATGATAGACCTTTCTCTTACATATGTCCAAGCTGCATGTGCCATATTCTTGTGCAATTTGTTTGATCTCTACTTCCACTGATTCTAACTGCTAACTCACCTGTGGCTGTTGTCCCCAAAAGAGAATAAAGATTACCGTGACGAACTCCCTTCATCACTACCAAAGAACCACGAATAACTTTTAGTACCTCATTTTTTGCAACTATTTTGCAGCCATTTTTCTCCAACAAACCTATGGAGATAAGATTTTTCCGCAAGTCTGGAATATGCCTCACATCCTTTAAGGTTCTTACTCTTCCATCATGCATCTTGATTCTTATAGTACCCAACCCCACAGTTTTACAAGCATGATCATTGCCCATTAAAACTATGCCACCATTTATGCTTTCATAGGTAGTAAACCACTTCCTATTTGGACACATATGGTGAGAGGCTCTTAAATCAAGAATTCACTTACCGGAGATTTCATAAGATTGTTCTGTTACAGAGTAACAATCCTCCTCATCATTTGAGACGTAGCTTGCTTCTTGCTTTTCTTTTGGGTTGTCGTTGTTCTGTTTCTTGAAAGTTATCTTCTTATTTGGACAATTTGCTTTGAAATGTCCAGTCTCACCACATTTAAAGCATGTTCTCTCCGCGTGAGGTCTAGATTTTGGCCTAGACTTTCCACGCTTATTACCTTTTCCTCTTTCATTAGTCCTTCCTCTAGTCGCGAACAATCCTTGTGCTTGATCATTATACTCTCTTCCATTTGAAGATGACATTACACTTGTAGCAACCTTACGTAGATCATCTGCTAAAATTGATGCCCTCGTCTCATCCATGGTCAGTGTGTCACCCACCAGCATCAATGTCTGCACCATATTTTCATAGAATTTCGGTAATGAAAGTAACAATATGAGTGCCTGGTCTTCATCATCAACCTTTACATCTATATCCTTTAAGTTTGATATGATCCTATCAAACTTATTGATATATTCTTGGATTGAGGTGCCTTCCTCCATCTTGCATGTATATAATTTGGATTTTAAGTAGATCCTGTTAGTTAGAGTTTTCGTCATGAAGTTACTCTCTAACTTTGTCCAGACACTTACTGCAGTTGTTTTTTCATTCACCAAAAAAGCAACATCCCTCTCAAGGTATAAGATTATTGTAATCCTTGTCTCAAGATTTAATTCTTCCCAATCCTCATCTTTCATTCTTTCTGGCTTTTTTTCTTTTTCATCTTTTATCTGCCTCCTTTTATTTTTTTCTGCTTCTCTTTTATTCTCACAATGATGATAGTTAAAGTCAATGATATAGCTGGAATAATTATTCCAATTAAATCAATAAATTTGTTACTATCTATGTGGGGTGATGAATCTTCAGAGGCGTCTTTGTCTTATTTTTTGTTTTCCTGGTGGTCTTCTACCAAAATAACAGAAATAAAAAAAAAAAAAGAAAAAAGAAAGAATCTATGTGGGGGGACATGATTTTCATGTTGGAAATTATTAAATCTATGATCTATTTTTCTATCTCTTTGATGACGTCACCTCATTCTCGTCATCAGCTCATCGTCATGTATATCCATTGGGATTAAGGAAAAATCTATAACAATAATGTGGTTTAATAATGTAACACTGAAGGACATTATTCAATGGTGAATCCTTTGAGTCCCTGCTAGTACTTGCATTCGATTTAAAGTCCATATATTTTATGTTGTGGTTTTCTTTTTTTTTTTTTTTTAAGGCAAAAGAAAAAAAATAGTTCGTTTCTTATTTGCCTGTATCCATGTAATCAAATATCTTGGTATTTTTATTTGGTGAGTTTTATGGTGCTTTTATTATGGTATTTAAATTGTTTAATTTTTTTTAAAATAAAAAATAAAATATTTAAAATAAAAAATAAATCATATAAAATTTATCAAATATTTATCTTTTTTAATAACTTAGATACAAAGTGTTAGGTACCCTAGTATTCCCCTTTTTATTTTCCTCCAGCTAGCACGGTCAATGACTACTGAAGGTTAATTATGATTTATGACGAGACGATTCTCTCATAGGTTGTATACAAATATACATATACAATGCTATATATACAAGCGTGGAAGCTTGTTCAAAGGGCCTGTTTAGGAAACTTTTAAAAGTAATTTTTTAAACTTTTAACTTATAAAAAATAGTAATATTAATGTTTGATATAATTTTTAAAATTAAATTATAATTTTCTAAGAAACTATTTAAAAATTTATAGAGAAGTTAAAAAGAATGACTTCTCTCATAATACTATTATTTTTTATTATATTTTTATAAAATGAACACTTTTAGAATTAAAAATTCAAATACAAAATAACTTATTTATAAACTACTTTTAATATAATCATTTATTATTTAAACTATTTTTTTTAAAAAAATTTAATTAAGCAGTTTATCCAAACTAGACCAAATTCTCCTTTGAAAGCTTATTGCTATATATTAGGCTGATATTGGAATCAGTGTGTTTTGTGGTCAATGTTGAACTTTGGTTAGCCCAAAAACAAATTAACTACTAATTTAACAAAAATTTCTTAAAAAATATTATTAATAAAATAATTAATAAATATTATATTTTTTATGAATAATAAAATTTTTTTATATTTTTTGACATTTGAATAAATATTTAGAAGGAGCAAAAAAAATTTTGAAGTAAAATTTGATTTCTAAATTTTTATTTTTCAAAATAATGTAGTCATTCACAATAATTTTTTTTAAAAAAAATTCACTTAACAAAAATTACTAAAATTTAAGAATAAAAAATTTATTTTTTTTAACAATGTTTACAAAAATTTATATTAAAATCTAATTTTTTAAAGTAATTTTTTAGAATATATATTTAATATTTAATTTTTTGTCACATTTTTAAATCTTTTCGAAATTTATTTATTATTAATATTTTTTGGGATTATTTTTATCGTAAACTTTTGGATATTATTTTAGTAGTTTATTAGCCAAAAAACTAATAGATTATATAGTATATCCTTTATTGAAGAATTTTTCAATTATTATTATTATTATTTAGATGAAAACTTAGTTAATACCTTCACTAGATACAATGTAAATTGTGTAGTGTCACTTGGAACTAGTCAACAAACACTATCTTCTATTATTGTTAAAATGCAACTATGCCCATTATAATGCATTTTACATTATTTTTATTTAACGATAGTATAAAATTGTTGTATAATAGTTAATTTCTACCCATGGAGAATGCAAATCCGCTTTATTCTGTCGTCTAATGAAAAATATAAGAGTATGTCATGTGCAATTTTTAAATTCAACACTTAACTTATTAGCTGATTATCACTAACCAACTAATACTGACTAATTGGATTGAACCAATAAAAAAAGAGTGATGCTAGGTGTATAAGGTTTTTTTAATTATTTTTGTAATCAAATTTAATTAAATTGGTGCAAAGTTTAGTATAGTACATACATCATCATTACTCTTCATTTTTTTGTTATTTTTGCAGCACACAAATTTTTGTTAAAAAGCATAAAAATTTATTGATATAATACATAAATTTTTGTTGAAAAGCCCAAAAATAATTTATTGATATAACATACAAATATTTTGTACATAACACAAATTTATTGTTGTAGCACAAATATTTTTATCATAATATACAAATTTTTGCATTTAATACAAATTTTTGTTGCAAATGTATTTTGTTAATTGAGTGAGTCAATATTTTAGGTATGTAGTCTTTCAAAATTTATATTCTATATATAAAAAATTTTATACTTTACAACAAGATTTTTGTGCTATTTACACAAATTTATTTGTTACATAAATGAATAATAGTGCATTTAAATCATGGAAGAAGAAAATAAAATTGTGTTTCAAGAAAGAATTATAGTAGAAAAAAAAACTAGATGAAATTGAGTTATGAAAATAAATTATTGTTTCTACAACTAAGTGCACTTATATATATACACAAGTTCATCTAAGACTAAGTAAAGAAACTAACTACAACTTCAATAGAATTTAACCAACTAAGAAACTAAGGAATTGTTTTTTAGATTTTTTTATTTTTTAAGTTTGTAATTTGCTGTGATATATACATTAGTACTTTGTATACTACACGTATTTTATTGGTATGGTATAAAAATTTTTGTATATAGCACACAAATTTTTAAAGTATAGTACCCAAATTTTTGTTGTACCAAAATTTGTGTTGTGCATCAAAATTTGTATGATTTAGTTTTCTGAATATTTATTGGAGAAGAAAAAGATGAAGATGAAGATGATGTAAAGAAAGATGAGGAGAAAAAAAAAAGAAATTAAACCATAACAACAACATCAAAAAAAAAAAAAAAATAAGGCAGTAGCAATCATGACAACAATGTTAAAAAAGGCAGTGATGATAGTAGTAACGACAACGGTTGGCAGCAACGACGACGATGACGACAAAAACGTTGAAAGAAGAAGAAGAATAAAGGAAAAAAAAAGTGGCAGGCATGTGAATGAATTTTTTTTTGTGACTTCGTGAATGATTTTAATTTTTAACCACTCAATTAAATTTAATTACTCAAAAACTTAAACACCTAGCATTTTAATTAAAAAATAATATTATCATTTTAATTTTGATAATATTAATTTTTTTATAACTTATAAAAACATACCATACCAAAAAATTATGTGTGAAATGAGATTATGAAAAACATTTAACTACTAAATTAATTTTCTTAGCCAACATCACTAATTTTTTTTTTAATTTTAAATCTTAAATTATACATCTTAAATTTTATTCGAAATCTCAAACTTCTCAAAAAATAAAGGTTAAAAAAATAATTTTGTAATAAAATAAAATTGACTATTATTAACAATTTAAAAATTAGTTCTCTATATTTTTTTAATTTATTATTTCAAACGACCAGAATTTACAAAAAGACTAATTTGGTTTATAGATTGTAATTTGTAAATTTAGAGGCTAACAAATTAATAACAAAATTAAAAATTAAAGTGGCCTTAAAAAATGTTTAGATGGATTTGAGATTTTACCTTTATTTTTTATTTATTTTAAAAAAGAAACTATAAATATACGTGTGAAAGTAAAACTAAAGAGCAAGAGTAATAATTAGGACTTCTAATTCAACTTCTTAATTATATTTTTAATATTTAAATGAGTAAACGTTTATACATATTATTTTTAAAAATATAAAAATTAAAAATTAAAACTTTTTTATTTAAAATTAAGAAATCTATTATATATTCTATTAGAGTAATTATCCAAATTAGTCTCCAAAGATTTTAAAAGCAAACATTTTAGTCTCAAAAAAAATTAATACACAAATCAATCTCCAAGGTTTTATTCCGACAGACAAATCAGTCTTCAGTTTATTTTCCGACGAGTAATTACCCAGATCAGTCCCCAAAAATTTAAAAAATGGACATTTTAGTCCCCAAGAAAAATTAATACAGATTAATCTCCAATATTTTTATCTGTTAGACATAACAGTCCTTGATAAAAAAAAGTTAATAAGAAGAAGAAGAAGAAGAAGAAGTATATACCCATTTTGGTCCTCAAAGAATTTCAAATTGGACACTTTAGTCCCCAACTAAAATTAATTACTCGATTGGTCCCACAGTCACTTAGGTCCTTTACTCCGTTAATTCTAGCGGAAGACAAAATAGTCCCTGACAACTCTAACAAGGGACAAAATGGTCCCTGATCTCCTCTGTTCGGAAACGACACTGTTGTCTCCCAATTTTCATCATATCTCGCATAACACTAACAGTCTAACATTGTAACTTCAAACTACACAATGCACACTTTATAAATTTAATGTTCACAAGAAAAAAAAATCCTCCACGGGTTGAGTTGCTGATATGGTTTGTAATTTTAGAAAGATTGAATACTAGAGATAAATTATGTAAGTTTAAGATTGTACCAGAAGCGAAATCCTTTTGTGTCTTATGTAAGGATAGATTGGAGACGGTACATCACTTGTTTTTTTCATGTGATCGTATATGGAAGTTGTGGGGATCAATTTTGGTGGATTGGAGTGTGATTTGGGTTTGACCGGGAACCACCAAAAAATGCTTTGATGTGTGGATGGATAGAAAGATAAGAAAAGATATGAAGGAAGTGTGGATGGTGTTATTTTTTTCTGTAATATGGTGCACATGGAGATGTAGAAATAACATTGTCTTTAATAATAGAGTGTTGGTATTAGAGAAGTTAAAGGAGGAAGTTGTAGAATGCATAAATTGATGGTGTCAAGATCGACAATATAGGAGTAATTGATGTACTTATGAGTGCAAATATTAAGTCTAAGGTGAATAAGAAGATATATGAAGTTGATCTTTGATGCATGATTTATTGATCTATAAAAAAGGCCAATAATTCTGCAGAGTAAAAGTTGGAAGGAGAATGATCATGATTTGATGTTGTATAACTGATCGGGTTCATCTTGAAGTGTCTTTGGAAGAGCTAAAATCATTATATTCTTTTGCTCCCTGTTTGCTGTTTTATGCTAGTTTTTATGTTTTCTTTATAGTTATAGCTCTATTTTTGTTACTATTTTTTGGAACTATGCCCACTTTATTTGGAATTGGGTGGAGATGTAATTATCTATAAAAAAGAAAAAAAAATTCTCAACTTGTTCTCAACCAATTCATACTCAGGAAACTAATGCCTATGTCTCTCAACTAGTTGTCGTCTTCAATGGATCCCATGAATCCAGACAGCAAGTCATTTGTTAAGACTCCGAAAAAGAAGGAATGAAGCACTCGGTGTCTATTTCAAATGAGAATTTGCATATGATGTCGAAGGAGAATCTTCTCATGATGTCCTAATGTCCAACAATCTATATCGTTTGCCGGAGAGTGGAGAAAGGCATGCCCTTGGAGTAGTTGTGGAACTTGGTCTTGAGGATGTCATGGACGTTGTTAGAGTTGGAGGTGATGTTATCAAAGAAGTGAAAGTGGATGCTTTTGGTGGATGAAGTGCAGATGAGGTGGATGTACCAGTCACAAAAATTTAGGAAGTGTGTGGTTCATGACATGTTGAGGTAGGTGCGACATGTGTGGCAATTACACCATGGCTTAATCTTGGAGTTAAAGAGGAGGAAGAAAAAGATGGAAAAGAAGACTATGAAGGTGAAGAAAGAGAGTATGAATGTTAGGGTTATGCGAGATATGATAAAAATTGGGGAAGAACAGTGTCGTTTTCGAATAAAGGGGTTAGAAATCATTTTGTCCCTTGTTAGAGTTGTCAGGGATCATTTTGTCCCATGTTAGAGTTTTCAGGGACCATTTTGTCTTCCGTTAGAGTTGACGGAGCTAAGGATCTAAGTGACTGATGGAATTAATTGTTAGGGACCAATCGAGTAATTAATTTTAGTTGGGGACTAAAATGTCTGGTTTGAAATTCTTTGAGGACCAAAATGGGTATATACTCTAATAATAATAATAATAATAATAATTATTATTATTATTATTATTATTATTATTATTATTATTATTATTATTATTATTATATTTTATTTTTTTGGACGGAAGATTGTTAAGTCTAACGAAAAAAATTATTGGGGATTGATTTGTTTATTAATTTTTTTTGGGGACTAAAATGTCCTTTTTTTAAATTCTTAGGGACTGATCTGGGTAATTACTCTGCCGAAAAATGAACTGGAGAGTGATTTGTCTACTGGAGTAAAACCTTGGAGATTAATTTGTGTATTAATTTTTCTTCGGGACTAAAATGTCCATTTTTAAAATCCTTGGGGACTAATTTGGGTAATTACTCATTCTATTATATATTACTAATTTTACAACCATGTCACATGTTATTCTCTTATTGCAATTGAAATTAAATTTTTCTCTTTAAAATTAAAGAATTATCCTCTCCTCCTTCTTTCTTTCTCTAGCTCTCCTATTTTTTCACCCACTTTATCTTTTTTATATATCATTATCAATGACTAGTTACAAATTTAACCATCAAAATATTTAACATGATATTCTCTAATTACATTTAAATTAAATAAAATTAAAATATTAAAATTAAAATTGAAATATAACTAATTTAATAACTAAAATGTGTCACATGACACTCTCTTATTAAAATTAAGAGGAAATATTTTCTTCTAAAATTAATAAATTCTTTTCTTATATTCTCTTATTTACCTCTCTTCCTTTTTCTATTTCTTTCTACTCTTTTCACTCTATATATAATTTATAATTTATATTTTATATTAGTAATTCGATAAACTAAAATGTGTCACTAAATATTTTTTCATTACAATTAAAATAAATTTTTTTCAAAATTAACAAACTTCTTCTCTCGTTTTTTTATTTATCTTTCTCTCTCTTTTTTTTTCATTCTCTATTTTTTTTACCTTTCTATTCTAAAAAAAATAAAATTAACAAAATAATATAATTTAAATTAATATAATAATAATATATTATTATTATTATTATTATTTACATATTTTTTATTTAATTTTAAATTCTTTTACATAAAAATAAAAATTAAAAATATTATTATTTAATTTTTATCTACAAAAATTTTGATTTTTTTAATCAATAAAAACTTTTGTTCTCTATAATTTTTGTATAAAATTAATTTTGTTTTATAATTTTTTTTTGTTATCTTCTATCTTCTATCTTCTATCTATAATATAATGACAAAACTTATATAATTTTAAAAGATTTATATTTACAGGTAAAAATAGTGGTAACATATGATTAGAAAGATGAATTATGTTTTAAAAAGCAAAATGGTAAACAGGGGAGAGAGATAGAGAGAGTGTGCATATGTTTAAGAAGGAAACAAAGGTCCAAAGGTCGTTAGTTACGTTCCCTTTCTTTCTTCTTCGTCTTTGTTTGCTTCCCTTCTCCAATTTTCCTTTCTTCTTCTCTCTCACAAGTCACAAGTCACTGATTCATTGATCGGTGGATATTCCCTCACACCGAATCACGACCATGGCCGAATCGGTGGAGCTTCCGAGTCGCTTGGCGATCCTTCCTTTCAGGAACAAGGTCCTCTTACCCGGCGCCATCATCAGAATCCGATGTACTTCCCCTAGCAGGTACCAATTTTCTTTCTTATTTTGCGCCTTCTTTTGTTCCTAACCAAATTTTCAAATTAATTTGATCCCTAATAACAGCCGTAGTTGAGTTTTTGCTTTTTGCTTTTGCTTTTGTTTATTATTGTTATTATGTTTTTTTACCTTGTTCTTTTTGTTGTTTGTTTCGAATTATCTTATTTTGTGTTCAAAATAGGTTATAAACTTATAATCAATAGTAATAAAGCTGCTTACTCCGAGAATTTTCCAACTTTTAGAGGCAAAAAGCGATTTTTCCTCAGTAAAGTGGATATTTTGGACCAATTATTGGCTGGCTTGAGTGCTTTGCCATGTATGAACTCTTGATTCGAGTATGAGAATATGGTCTCGTTATATTTTACAAGTGTTAGACAACTTTCACCAATTGAGCTAGTTTTTTGAATGAGTTAGGTCTATTCAATTCTAATAAAAATAAAAAATACCGGAAGAGGTTTACTTTCTAGTTGACAGTTGACTGACGCTAATGTATCTAAAGTCTAAACACAATTTATGTCTAAATTCGTTGAATTTTCAATATTTAAAAAAGTGAAAAAGACATGTTTTTATACGGAGGAAGTAACAATTTTCGTTGTTGATTTCATTTATCACGTGCTGGTCAGATATTTAGTCTATTTTTTTAAATAAAAAATTTATTGGTATCAATGGTATGCTATCATGGAGAACTCGACAGTTTCTACTTTTGAATGGATTGGCATTTAGCTAACAGTTGAATTTATTCATTTATTGTCTTCAAGCTTGTGCATACTTGTGACTTCTTTTCTCTTTTATATTTGTGTCAATGAAGTGTGAAGCTGGTGGAGCAAGAACTTTGGCAGCGAGAAGAGAAGGGATTGATTGGCATCTTGCCAGTGCGTGATGCTGCTGAAATTAAGCCCCTGGGCCCAGTTGTATCTCAAGGTTTTAAACGGATTAGTTTTTCTCTTGGTCTTTTTAAAGGGAAAAAAATTCGCCAGTTTTGTAATGGTCATTTTTATTCATGTTCCTTGTGGGTGCAGGTACTGATTCTGTAGACCAAAGCGCAAAAGTCCTAGGTGGTTCATCTGATTCTCATAAGCTTGAAACAAAAAAACCGAATGATGTTGTTCATTGGCATTCCAGGTATAGCTAGATTAAACAAGCAGCTTTTGTTCCACTTTAAAATCTAGTATCAAGTTGGTTTGATGATAACATTATAAAATTTATATATATATAAATTCATCTTTTCTCACAAGTTTTGCAATGGTACAAAATGAGAAATTTATGGATTTTGGGAATTTCAGAGGGGTAGCTGCTCGAGCATTACATTTATCAAGGGGAGTGGAGAAACCAAGTGGGAGGGTCACATACATAGTTGTTCTTGAAGGCTTATGCAGATTTAGTGTCCAGGAACTTAGCACAAGAGGAACATACCATACTGCAAGGATATCGTCCCTTGAGATGACTAAGACTGGTAATTCCATTATCTTTAACTTCAGTATTAACTTTTGCGTAGGAAATTTACATTTTTATACTTGGCTATTCTCAATATTGAAATTGACAAGCAGAAGTTGGAAAGAATAATAACATGTTAGAGATGTATCCTTGTGGCAATAATAACTTGGCTTTTGATATTATTTTTTCTCCCCAAGAATAAAACCAATAATCTTGTGGCAATTGGTTCCTCCCACAAATACTTTCTTGTTCTATATCAATCTTGTTTTCCTGCTATGAAGTGCATGGTGATGCATTTGCACAGTTAGCAATTAAAGCACTATCATAAATATGTATGTGAATATGTGATGATGTAATGTAGTATGGTAGATATGCTAATGTGAGTTATATTTGAAGTCTTGAAGATATATGTGAGGTATCATTTCCTCTTTGAAAAAGATGTCAAATGTTAGATAAGACAATAATACTTTTTTTTTTTAAATTATGAACCTTCTATTGAGGAGTGGGTATGTGGGTTTACAAGGTCTGGAAGTAGTTTATTCAATCATGATTCTTGTCTTTCGTTTTATCAAACTTTGCCAAATTTTAGCATTATGATAAAAAGGCAAAAAAGGAAGTCTAAATAAGTTTTCTTGTGATTTTATTACTGGTGAGATGTAATCCATTATCTTTGAAGATGCTGAGTTACTTCCATTTTTCTAATTTAGAGATGGAACAAGTGGAGCAAGACCCAGATTTCATAATGTTGTCTCGCCAATTTAAAGCAACTGCCATGGAGCTTATTTCTGCTTTGGAACTGGTAATGCTTCTCCTTGAAGATTTCTTCCACCGACATTGACTGAATATGTGAAATGCCATTTGAATATTGGACTTTAAAAACCTTGGTGTACTGTTATAATCTGTTGAATAATACAGTTAGATTTGATATGGTGGCTCAACATATACCTTGACAGCTTGTAGATAGGCTAATCTTTAGGTAATCTGTTGGACTTTTATGTTGTTGATAGCGACCATCATTTATAATATTTTGGGCCAGTCATGCTTTCTTAATTATATTCATATTATGTGCTCACAATTTGAGCTTAATTTACAGAAACAAAAAACTGGTGGAAGGACAAAAGTCCTTTTGGATACTGTTCCAGTTCACAAGTTGGCTGATATATTTGTTGCTAGCTTTGAGATCAGTTTTGAAGAACAGCTATCTATGTTGGATTCAGTTGACCCCAAAGTCAGGCTTTCAAAAGCAACCGAGTTAGTTGATAGGCACTTACAAGTAAGCAATATAGGTAATGGTTCCTAGTGCTGGCCTGGTTTCATATTGTCTGTCTCTAATTCCTGGCATGTCTCCTGCGAACAGTCAATTCGTGTTGCGGAGAAAATTTCACAGAAGGTTGAAGGACAGTTGTCAAAATCCCAAAAAGAATTTCTTCTGCGCCAGCAGGTTAGGGTTCTGGCACCATTTTGGCTAATATATTCGTTAAATGTAAAGCAAGGACATAGGTTTTAATGATATAGTTTCAACCTTGTTAAATTCATTGACATGTTTCAAGCCAACAATTTACAACGATGACTGTGTTGGCTGAACTTCACTCAAAGCAGTTTGCTTTAGCATTTCAGTAGGAAACATTTCCTTTATTATTTTAGGATTTCATATTGATGTTGAGTTTAACTGACCCTACTTAGTGGAATAAGATTCTACTGTTTTTGTATATTAATTGTAGGATTCTATGACATATTTAGGCACTACATTGTAATACCTATTTTTAAGAGAGAAACTTATGTAAAACATTTTAGTTTCTCTCTGTTTAGATGTAGGTTTAACATGATTGATGTGACCTTGTTGCTTAAATGGCATTGCTATACTCTCTGATGTTTCCTATGACAATTGTGTGCATGTTTTTATGCCCAGCAATTGAATATTCTTGGTCTGTAAGGCGCCAGAAAATTCTGGGTAGTTAGTTGTTCTGGTTTTATGATAGAATATGCTGGGATATCGTGTAATTATCAGAAACTTAGTGATATCCATGTAAGCAGCAATCTATTATGTAATGGGTTTAGAATTTTCTGGCCAGCTCAGCAGGGTAACATTTTACTATTGTTTATATGTGCTATCCGTTTTTGGCTTTTATTTAATAGCAGTATTTTGTTTTCCTTGTTTTGCTAAAAATATTTTAGATGAGAGCTATCAAAGAGGAACTTGGTGATAATGATGATGATGAGGATGACCTGGTTGCCCTGGAACGAAAGATGCAGGGTGCCGGAATGCCTCAGAATATATGGAAGCATGCACACAGAGAGTTGAGGTACTTTCTGATGATGGTGATTATTGATCTTTATGATGAAATTACCAGTTATGGAGATAATCAGTTAAATTTACTGTAATTTCGGTCTCAGGAGACTTAAAAAAATGCAGCCTCAGCAACCTGGGTATACCAGTTCACGGGTTTACCTAGAGCTTCTTGCTGATCTGCCGTGGCAGAGGGCCAGCGAAGAGCTTGAGCTAGACTTAAGAGCTGCCCGGAAGCGTTTGGACAGTGATCACTATGGTTTAGCAAAGGTCAAGCAGCGGATAATTGAATACCTAGCCGTTCGCAAGGTTGTCAATTACTATGACTTTTTTGCCTGTATATATGTTGTACTTTGTGAAATTTAATCTGTTTCTAATCAAGTATATGTATGAAACACAGCTTAAACCAGATGCAAGAGGCCCTGTGTTATGCTTTGTTGGACCACCAGGTGTTGGAAAAACATCATTGGCATCTTCCATTGCTGCTGCCTTGGGAAGGAAATTTTTGCGCATATCCCTTGGTGGAGTCAAGGATGAGGCTGATATTAGAGGGCATAGGAGAACATACGTTGGAAGCATGCCTGGGAGACTTATAGATGGATTAAAGGTTAATGACTTAATATCCACTTAAATTGATGGTTTTCAGTGGCTAAGAGAAGGGGGATTGAATATTAGCCCCTTTTTCGCTTGATAACACTTGCTGGTCTTTGAAACAACTTCTGGAGACTTTGTGCCTTTTTGTCTCGTAACCAGCTACGAGACTTTTTTTTGTCTCGTACCCAGCCACGAGACTTTTCTTTTTGTCTCGTCGATCAGCACGAGATATTTTTCAGTTTTATCTCATGTGCAGCAGAAACAGAAATGGAGTAGAAAAGAGAGAAAATTACACCCAGATATATCCTGATTCAGCTGCTAAGTGCAGTGCAGCCTACATCCAGTCTCCATCACAACAATGATGGAATTTCACTATAATCATCTTTGATTACAAACACCAATTCTCCCTAAGAACTACCCTTCCTATCCGGGACAAGTCCAGAATCTAAACCCAATCCTAAACTTGACTTGGTTACTGCCAAGCTTTCATTGCTAAGTGTTAACCCAACTTGCAATGAAATTCCCACAGAATCATGAAACACAACACAGATGTACAAAGGAACTCTAAGGACATCTATGACTTTTTCTTTTAATTTTGTGCACTTTGCCTTTTTCTGTTCTATGGCTTTTTCTTACAAACCTCACTGTTTGCCTTTTTCCATGAGACTCAAGACAGACAAAATTAAACAGAAAATTACAAAGCAGAATACATTGAAGGAAAAGAAATTCTGTTAGTTTAGGTAGCTCTGAAAACCCTATGCTTTGCACTCTCACTCTTTTCTCCTTGAATCAAACCCTGACTGTTCACCCTTACTTATAGGGAGAAGCCTCCAAAGTTGAAACTAAACAAACCAAGCTAATCTTCTTCTTCTTCAAACAGAACCAGTTCGGCCAGAGAGAGAGAAGAGATAACCCATGAAAAACCCAACATGCAATTACCTCTAGTCCTTTCTTGGTCACCAATCTTCATCAATCCGAGCCCTCCATCCTTGCTTTGCTCTCCAAGATGAACCTCTGGCCCTTGATGCTTCATGATGATGATAGCTTCATCTGCTCCAATCTCTGCCTCCTCCATCACATAGCCACTGTAGCTACCTTCTGTGGTGGTTGAGTAGAATCAGAGACAAGTTATCCTCTCTAAGGATCTTCTTCTCTGACCGATATCTTCTCTTCCATTTTTGGGTATGGAGAAGTCAAGATCTTTTTACCAAATCTTACCACAAGTGTTGAGAATCTTAGCCACAGCATACTTTTAGTTTGCTTTTTCTTGCCATCATTGTGATGGTCTTGTAGCGTGCTTCTTCTTCTCTTCGGTGGGTAGCTTTAGCTTCCATGGTTTGCTGTGTAATGACCGAAAGAGAGAAGAGAAATGAGAGAGGAAAAGAAAAGCACTTAAGTGATCTTGACAAATTAAATAAAAAATGATTTGCTTTTACTTCCCTTTGCTTTAGGTAGCGTGCCTCATTAAGGCAAACCATCAAATCCATAACAATTTCTCTCTCATTGTTCCAAGGTCTGCATTAACTATCCTTAATAAAATTTTGAATTCCATTACTTGAAGGAAAGAATGAGATCCGTTGGAAGCAATGAAACTTTGCTTTCTTTGCTTAATAGTTTCGGACCAAGCTTTGGTCTTTTTAGCAAAGATTTCAATTGGGCTTGTAGCAATAATGATTCAAACTGGCCCAGCTAATGTGATAACAATTCAGCCACAAGAATCAAAACATTTTTGCATTAATGCTGAATTTATTTTTTTTAAAACAATTGGGCTTGCAACAATTTTCTTCTCTGTTCGGCCCAAACAGAACCTGCATAGCAAACAATTAATTTAATCAACATACATGAATTGAAATTAAATTAATATTTTTGCAATTAATCAAATTAATAATGTTTAGTCATCACAAATGTTAACTTAGAGTTTTCCAAACTCATCATAAATTTTGAAGATACCTATATTACGATCTGTAGGGCCTTTGTAAACATATGCTGAAAATTATTTATAGTTTAAGATTTTGATACATAGAATTCTTGCATTTTCTTTTGCCTTTTGCAATTTGATTTTGTCCTAGTGAATGAAATTAGAGATCAGATGGGTCAATATTAGGAAGCATGAAGACAATTTAGATGCCAAATGTTTGCAAAAAACCATAGAATATTAGAATGAACAATGCAGATTTAGCATAATAGAGGTAGTGGATTCCTACTGCAAGATGGTTTTCTGTATGAGGTGTGACTGTTTTCTGAGCATTCAGTGCATATGATTGGAGTTTAGATGAGATGAAGTCTCATTTCCTTCACTCTCTCTCTCTCTCTCTCTATATATATATATATATATCTTTCTGGCAATCTCATTTATTCTAACAAAAATGTCATTTTGTGAGAGCGTAAAATGTCAATACCGAGTTTAATGAGTATTTATGTATGAATTTTGATTTGTAAATTCATGTGGCAAAGTTCATTTATTCTTTCATTATCATATGATGTAAGGTTAATTTTAGTTACTGTAGTGTTGGACTAAAGAATAGAATTTGTAAAATTTAGTTCATGCTGTTTGGTCTTACACTGAAATGCTTTTGTGCATTTGACCTGTAGAGAGTAGCTGTTTGCAACCCAGTTATGTTGCTTGACGAAGTTGACAAAACAGGTTCTGATGTTCGTGGAGATCCAGCTTCAGCGTTGCTCGAAGTTCTTGATCCCGAACAAAATAAAACATTCAATGATCAGTATCCTATGCTGCAGTAGTAATTTCTTGATTAGAACACATGTTCTATTGCATTTTTACTATGTCAACCCCAAGTGATCTTTTCCTATTATAAGGAAGTTTTGTTTTTGTTTATTTGTTTTTTTCCTTTACTTATCTTTTTTCTTTTCTGTTTAAAATTATTGCGAACGGGACAGGATTAGTTCAAAAGTTGTTCCTTAATCTTAGCTAGCTATTTGAATGTTCCATTTGATCTATCCAAGGTAATTTTTGTGGCAACAGCAAATAGGATGCAGCCTATTCCTCCACCACTTCTGGATAGAATGGAAGTTATTGAGCTTCCTGGATACACACCTGAGGAGAAGCTCCAAATTGCCATGCATCATTTGATTCCAAGAGTTTTAGACCAGCATGGATTGAGTTCTGAGTTTCTTCAGGTTCCAGAGGTACTGCCTGTCTTCAATATGGTAGTTAGGGAGTGATGCAGATTTTCTGTTCATTTGCCAGAAGAACAAATATTTTCAGTTCCATCTAGGGTTAAATTTAAGCAAGCAAACAAGTAAATATTCTAGTGTCCACCTTTCATAGGAAAAAAAGGGACTATGTTATTTATTAATCTGTCATCTTTTAAATAAATCTATGACTTAGCAATTAAATTTATAGTTATCGAGTCTAGCAGATCTCTTTTCTTAAATCTGCAAAATCTTTGGAAGATCAATGGTATGTTTTAAACTTAGGTCATACTGTTGTTGATTGAACACCAGAAGTCTTGCTTTAGTAGTTCTTGGGATTGCATTCTTTCCTCTATGTTGTGTTCCATCTTGAAAGGATGCAAGTAATCTTTTGTTACAGAGTTTTAATGAACTCCTTTGATGTAGGAAATGGTGAAACTTGTCATTCAAAGATATACCAGGGAAGCTGGTGTGCGAAACTTGGAAAGGAATCTGGCTGCCCTGGCACGTGCTGCTGCAGTAAAAGTTGCAGAGCAAGAACAGGTAGTTCCACTAAACAAAGGGATGCGGGGACTTGCTACACCACTTATGGAAAACAGACTTGCTGACAGCACTGAAGTTGAAATGGAGGTGATACCAATGGGTGTCAATAGTCGGGAAATATCAAACACGTTCAAGATTGCCTCTCCTCTCATTGTTGACGAAGCTATGCTTGAAAAAGTGCTTGGGGTAATTAATATAGAATGATATGTTATAGTACATAGAGAAGGCTTTGTTACATTTAAATGAGTTACCCTGGTTATAGTTCTCAACTTCTCATCCTGAAAGGTTTTCACTAAAAAATCTAAGAGATTTGATAATATGCTTAAGAAGTACTGCCTAATTTATTGATATCGTTGAATGCAGCCTCCAAGATTTGATGATAGAGAAGCTGCAGATCGTGTTTCAACCCCTGGAGTCTCTGTTGGACTGGTTTGGACTTCTTTTGGTGGAGAAGTTCAATTCGTGGAGGCTACGGCAATGGCAGGGAAGGGTGAACTGCATCTCACTGGACAACTTGGTGATGTTATCAAAGAATCAGCTCAAATTGCATTGACATGGGTAAGCTATAATATCTAATTCTATTTTTCCTCCCATCTTCTTACATGCATCTTATGAGCTCTGTTTCAAAAATCTATGGCACCTGTGCATATATGATTAATTATCTAAGGGGTTTCATTTGCCAATAAGTATTGTTTCAAGGCACTGTCATTCCCTTTAGCAGCAAGGTGGTGTGTACTTTAACATTATGTGTGTGACTTACATGGATTAAATCAACTATCATTACATGCTCGTAACTATAGAGGATTGGTTTTATAGGTAAGGGCAAGGGCAACTGACTTTGGGCTGGCTACGGCAGACGGTATTAATCTTTTAGAGGGCCGAGATGTACACATTCATTTTCCGGCTGGTGCTGTACCTAAAGATGGTCCTTCAGCTGGTGTTACTTTGGTCACAGCGCTGGTATCACTCTTCAGTCAGAAGAGGGTAAGATCAGATACAGCTATGACTGGAGAAATGACATTGAGGGGGCTTGTACTCCCTGTTGGTGGCGTCAAGGATAAGGTAAAGTTCTTATGTCTTCATAATCTGTATAAACTTTCTATGAAGCTACGATGGGTCTTTGTTCCATGCAAGATGAAATAGGATGTTAGCCCAAATTAACTACTATACTGATTAGTACGACTGTACGAGCAAGAAACGTAACTCGGATAAAATTCATAAGAAAAATAAGAAATACAGGTTCATTTGCTTGTGAAACTTATTCTGTTCTTAAATCTTAGTTAAACTCTATTTTTTATTTCTGTGACTTTGATGTCAAATCCTACATTCTACAATTTCCTTTTGATCTAATCTGGCGACTCTTCTGCCATTGGCCATGGCCACCACATTGTCCACCTTAAAGCAGGGAATTGGCCATGGCTGCCTGTTGTCAAATCAAAATCAGATTTCTAATTTCTTTCATGTATATTTTCTATAAATAGAATTAATTATAATATCCTTTTTTTTTAGTTTAGTTTAATTTTAGGGATTTTATGATTAGAAATCTTTCTTTTATTTTAGCCTAGTATTTTTTCTATTTTTTAGTTATTTCTATTTCAGTAATTCCTCTCTAAAGAGAATGATTCCCTATACATTTGATATACATAATATTCAAACACTTTTAAGTTGGTATCAAAGCAAGGTTTTTGCATTGTGCCTCTGATTTATAGTTATGACTGACAGTTCTTCAGTCATTAATCATGAACAGAAGGAGAATACCACTCCTATTCCATCAGATTTAAAATTTGAGCAATAGGTACTAGTTAGTGGTGACTATCATTCAGTTCAGATCACTACATTTCGACTCAATGGGTCAAACTACCTTAGGTGGTTTCAATCAGTTCAGATGTACATCTGTGAAAGAGGAAAGATTGGATATCTCACTGATGAGCGAAGATAGCCTAATGTCACTGATCCACAATATAATGTGTGGGATATCGAAAATTCCATGGTGATGACATGGCTGGTGAATTCAATGGAAGAGGATATCGGTAGTAACTATAATGTACTATACTACTGCCAAAGAATTGTGGGATTGTGTCAAGGAGATGTATTCTGATCTTGGTAACAAATTCCAGATTTATGAATTTATTCTGAAAGCTAGAGAAATTCAACAAGGGAGTGACAATGTCACCAAATATTTCCACACATTGAAGCGGGTGTGACAGGACCTTGACCACTTCAATAACTACAAGTGGAATTCAACCGCTGATGCCAAACACCACCAACAAACAGTTGAAGAAGGGAGGATATTCCAATTTCTTGCAGGCCTCAATGTGGAGTTAAGATGAAGTTCGTGGCACAATTATTGGAAGAGCAATCCTACCTTTAATTGGAGAAGTATTTGCTGAAGTTAGAAGAGAGAAAACTCGTAGAGCTGTGATGATGGAAAAGGCAAGACTGAACAGACTTCTTTGGAGTGTAATGCACTCTTAGTGGCACCTGCTGCACTTAAAAGTTCATCAAATCAGAAGCACCCCTCCAATCTTTGATGTGACCACTGCAATAAACCTCGCCACACCCGAAAAATCTGTTAGAAGATTCATGGAAAACCAATATATTTTAAAGGCAGCAAACCTAGTCCCAGAATACGTTCTACCCCAACTGCTCATGAGGTTGAAAATTCATCCTCGAGTAAGGAAAAGGTTGAACAGCTCATAAGGATGTTAAATTCCAGTTCTGTGTCTAGTACTTCTAGCGGTTCTTTGGCTTAAACAGGTAATTTTAGTATTCCTATGTCCCTTAACTGCACTTCAAACTTGAATGCATCATGGATTGTCGATTCAGGTGTATCTGACCATATGATCAATCTCTCCCCCTTATTTAAAACTTATTCTCCTTGCTTTGGAAACGAGAAAATTAGAGGAGTTGATGGTAGTTTTTCATCTATTGCTGAAAAAGGTATAATTAAATTGTCCAAAAATATTGACCTAAGAAATGTCCTACATGTACCAAAGCTTTCTCGTAATTTTCTCTCTATTAGTAAAATCTGCAAGGATTTCAATTATGCTGTGGCATTCTTTGACACTCAAGGTATTTCTTAGGATCGGACCTCGGGAAAGATGATTGGCAATGCTAAGATGATGGACACTCTAGTTTTTCATCTCAAACATTTGTTTCCAAATTTGTTTAAGAATATTGATTCTTCCTTACTTAAATGTCAGTTATATTCGTGCAAAAAGGTCATAGAGTTCCTTATTACTCTTAATCTTATCATGCGTCTAAACCTTTCCACTGAATTCATAGTGATGTATGGGGTCTATCGAAAATAACAACTCAATTTGAAAAAAAATGGTTGTAACCTTTATCGATGACCACACACAACTATGTTGGATCTATATCATGCATGATATTTTTCAACAATGGTACAAACACAGTTTGACACACAAATTTCAAAATTAAGAATGATAATGTCATTGAATACTTTAATAAAAATCTTGGTAAATTTCTTCAAAAAAAGGTATTCAATATCAATTTACATGTCTCAATACACCCCAACAAAATGGCATTGCTAAAAGGAAGAATAAACATCTTGAAGTAGCATGTGCCATTATGTTTGAGGGTAATGTTCCAAAGTATTTATGGGGAGATGCTGTCCTAACAGCAGCCTATCACATAAATCGAATGTCCACGCATGTGTTAAATTACTGCACATCGTTGGATACTTTCAATGATTTTTCAGCATGTACGTTGCATTCTGACTTACCTTTAAAAGTATTTGGTTGTACTGTGTTTTTGCATACACCTTCATATCAAAATAAACTTGATCCAAAGACAGAAAAAAATACATTTTTGTTGGTTATTCTCCAAGTCAAAAGGGTTATAAATGTTTCAATTCATACACACAAAGATTTTATATAAGCATTGATGTTACTTTTTTGGAATATGAAACCTTTTTTTAGAAAAATTCTCTACAGGGGGAGAGTCTAAGTGAATTTTTTTTTTTTGCTTGAACCTTTACCCACTCCTATTTTACATATTAAGGGTACAACTTTCATTGATCAAGCAAATTTTAAAACAAAATGTGGAAACCAATTCTGTAATTGTGCCAAAATTAGTTGGAACCCAAACAGGAAAAAAAATACCACAATCAGAAAAGAAGCTTTAATGTTATGTTCGGAAATATCCCAAGAGGACTAGAGTCCAGCCCATCATCTCTGTATCAACCCAATTTGAAAACTCAGAAGACGGTCCAACTGTATTACATCAGGAACTTCCAGGTAAATCTGAAATTGCCACTTCTAATAATAATTTACCAATAGCCTTTAGTAAAGAAACCAGAACCTGCACCAAAAAAGCGCTCAAAACCAGCACTAACCATCCTATTTCCAATTATGTCTCTTATCAAAATCTCTCTCAAAATCATCGAACCTTTACTTCTAAAATTACAAATCTGTTTGAGTTTAGGAACATAAAGGAAGCACTAAATGATTCCAACTGGAAAGTAGTAGTGTCAGAAGAGTGGCATGCACTCAAGAGGAATAAAACTTAGGAGATTATAAACCTGTCACAGGACAAATTGGTTGGCTGAAAGTGGATTTTCACCATCAAGTGCAAGGCTGATGGAAGCATAAAGAGGTATAAGGCTAGGTTAGTAGCTAAGAGATTTACACAAACCTAGGGAGTATACTATCAAGAAACCTTTGCTCTAGTTGCTAAACTCAATTCTGTGAGGATTCTCTTGTCTCTTGTGAATTACAATTGGCGTTTACATCAATTGGATATAAAGAATGCTTTCCTGAATGGGGAGCTAGAGGAAGATGCGGTCATGAAACTTCCACCCGGATTTGAGGCTGAACTAGGGAGGAATAAAGTATGCAAACTAAAGAAGTTTCTCTATGAATTGAAACAATCCCCAAGAGCTTGGTTTGAACGACTTGGAATGGCGGTGAAGGGAGTTAGTTATACTTAAAGCTAAGTTAACCATACACTTTTCTATAAAAATTCAACAGCTAATAAAACTGCTATCTTAATTGTATACGTGGATGACATTATTCTGACAGGTGAAGATATCTTGGAGCTGAAAGACTTGAAGGAGAAGCTTGCCAAAGCATTTGAAATAAAAAAACTTAGCTCATTAAAATACTTTTTTGGAATTGAATTTGCAAGATATAAGAAAGGCATTTTTATGAACCAACAAAAGTACATCCTAAATCTTTTAAAAGAGACGGAATTACTTGGTTGTAAAGTTGCTAAAACACCTATAGAGCCCAACTTAAAATTGAAGCCAGCTGAACCAGAAAATGTAATGGACAAAGGGAGATATCAGCGGTTAGTAGGAAGGCTAATCTATTTATCCTATAACGGATATAGCCTTTGCTGTGTACATGGTAAGCCAGTTTATGCATTCACCTGGCCGAGAGAGAGAGAGAGAGAGAGAGAGAGAGAGAGAGAGAGAGAGAGAGAGAGAGAGAGAGAGAGAGAGAGAGAGAGAGAGAGAGAGAGAGAGAGAGAGAGAGAGAGAGAGAGAGAGAGAGAGAGAGAGATGTGCTTTCAACCTGGAGCTGCTTTCAACCCCATGGCTCTGTTACTAGAGGTGAAGCAGGTGGAGGACGTCGCTCAGTATAAGTGTGAGTTTGAGGCTGTAGCAAGAACGCAGAAAAACCTGGAAACAGAGGCTCTTATGTGCATGTTTGCAAATGGACTCAAAAAGAAAATTTAGGTCGAGTTGGAGGTGGCTCGGTTCGATAACTTACTAGCTCTAATGAATAGAGCCACGGCTATTGAATGAAGAAATCAAGCATGGAAGGAGACCGGAGTTGACCCTAACGGCAGGAGGGTGGAAGTGTTGCCGAAAGGGAGCAGGTTAGGGGGTCTGGTTCGGTGGGAGCTGGATTTGGATTTTTCAAAAATCCTAGTTTGGCGAAGTACAACACCCACGACAACAGAGGCGAATCGAGGGGCGAAATTGGATCCAACATAAGCAGAGGCACCCCTATTCCTCGTACAGGCCTTAACACCAGTTCGAACAGAGGCATTAGCGCTTTTCATTTGTAGATGACTCGTAACAGCAGCACGGCGGCTTTCAAACGAAGAGTGGACAGAGAGACAGAGGAAAGGGTTGTGCTTCAGATGTGGAGAGGAGTGGGGAGCTGATCATAGGTGCTCCATGAAGCACTATCAAATATACTCCTAGGAGAAGATGCAGAAGAAGAGGCAGAAGGAGACGTAGGGATGAACTAAGAGGCACATGAAGGGGAACCTAAACAAGAAGAGCTGTAACTGTCATCATATAGCTATTGGGGACTTACTACTCACAAGACCTTTAAGGTCCAAGGGGAGATTCAGGGAAGAACAGTCGTGGTGCTCATCAACCCTGGGGCTTCGGCAAATTTCATTGCCACCGAGTTGGTTAGGCAGCTGGCGTTACCGGTGAGAAAGATAAGGGAGTTTCAAGTGGAGGTGGGGAACGACGCTGTAGAAAAGGGGCATGAAGGCTGTGAAGGAGTTAACTTGAATATTTAAGGGGTCCAAATAGTTTAAAACTTCTTTGTAATGAAGCTGAGTCGTTCGGAGGTGGTGGTAGGAGCATGATTGCTGGCGAGTCTAGGGAGGTTTGTGGGAGATTATAGAGAATTAACATTGAACTGGAAGCAAGATGGTAGGGAGATGCAACTAAAAGGTGATCTTTCCTTGAGCAGAAGCAGGGCTTCATGGAAGAAAGCTTTGCACGCTTTGAAAAGTGATGGGGAGGGTTATGTTATCACCACCAGGGTTGCTGCCACCAAAGAGCAAGAGTAAGAGGTGATTTCTGCAGAAGCTAAACAATTTCTGCAACAATATGGGGACTTATTTTAGACCCCTGTAGACCTCCCATCCAAACACGAGAAGGACCATACAATTATCTTGAAGGAAAGGTCAGAGATTCCTCGCATCAGACCCTATAGATACCCACAATATCAGAAAATCAAGATTGAGAAAATTGTAGAAGAGATGCTGAATTCTAGCATCATACGTCCGAGCACTAGCCCGTTCTCAAGTCCGGTGATCCTTGTTAAAAAGAAAGATGGAGGCTGGCGATTCTGTGTAGATTACCGAGCATTGAATCGAGAGACCATAGCTGATAAATTCCCAATTCCGGTGATTGATGAGCTACTAGACGAATTGGGAAATGCAAGAGTATTCTCTAAATTAGACCCCAAGTCCGGCTATCACCAAATAAGGATGAGAGAAGATGACATCCACAAAACCGCTTTTCGAACTCATGAAGGACATTGAGTTTCTCGTGATGCCCTTCGGGATCACAAACGCTCCTTCTACTTTCCAGGCACTCATGAAGTAGGTGTTGCAGCCACTTTTGAGGAAGTTCATTTTGGTTTTCTTCGATGATATACTCGTCTATAGCTTGAGTTTGGAAGAACATTGGGGTCATTCGTAGTAGATTTTTGAAGTTCTCCGGTGCAACCAACTCTACCTCAATAAGAAGAACTGCTCGCCCAAGAACGTGTTGAATACCTGGGTCACATTATATCTAAAGAAAGAGTGGTAGCAGATCCCAAAAAGGTTCAAGACATGGTGGATTGGCCAGTTCCAAAGGACCTCAAAAGGTTGAGGGGATTCCTTGGGTTAACCGGTTACTATCACCGTTTCGTGAAGAATTATGGAGGCATAGCTTGGCTCCTTACACAACTATTGAAGAAGGATCAATTCAAGTGGGGTAATGAGGCACAAGCAGTTTTTGAAGCACTCAAGATTGCCATGGTGATAGTCCCAGTGTTGGCTGTCCCTTCATTTCAAATCCCTTCGCAATGGAGACTGATGCTTCCGGGAAGGGAATAAAGGCAGTACTATTGCAAGAAGGCAGGCCGGTGGCTTACATGAGTCATAAACTTTCTGAACAGGCTCAAGCTAAATCTGTTTATGAGAGAGAGTTGATGGCTATGGTCTTGGCAATTCAAAAATGGAGGCATTACCTCTTGGGGTCAACGGTTCACTGTTTATATGGACTAGAAAAGTCTTAAATTCTTTCTTGATATGTGAATTGGAGGCAAGGAACAACAGAAGTGGATGACCAAGTTGCTTAGGTTTGATTTTGAAATAAAATACAGGGCAGGGAAAGACAACAAAGTAGCTGATGCCCTTTCCAGAAAATTCCAATTTGCTGCTGTTTCTATGGTTTCAGCTGCTGAATGGGAAAACTTAGAAGATGAGGTGCAACATGACCCAAAACTCGAGCATCATGCAGGATCTGATTTTCGAAAAGGAGGTTACTGCTGGATATGCATTGAAAAATGGGTGGTTGCTGCACCAAGGACGTTTGGTTATTCCAAGGCATTCGAAGTTGATTTCCAAGATATTGGAGGAATTCCATGACACAAAGTTGGGAGGACATTCTGGTTTTTTTCAAACTTGTAAGAGGATAGTTGGAATACTGTATTGGGAGGGAATGAAGAAGGCCATCATGGATTATATGAGACACTGTGAAGTATGCCAAAGGAACAACTATTCCACCTTGACTCCAGCTAGGCTGCTACCGCCACTCCTTATCCCGACAAATATTTGGTCGGATATAGCTATGGACTTCATTGGAAGACTACCAAAGACACCATCATCTTCGTTGTGGTTGATAGGATGACGAAGTACGCTCATTTCTTTTCCTTATCTCACCCTTATTCAGCAATGGAAGTTGCAGACCTTCTTGTGAAGGAAGTGGTGAGATTTCATGGGTTTCCTACATCGATTGTTTCCAACCGTGACCAGTTCATGAGTGGTTTCTGGTCCAAAATCTTTAAAGCAGCAGGCACATCATTAAAGATGAGCTTAGCCCATCATCCCCAAATGAATGGGCAAAGCGAGACGGTCAACAAATGCGTGGAAACTTACCTTAGGTGCTTCGTGGGGTCTATACCAAAACAATGGCCCCGATTGTTGAATTGGGCAGAATATTGGTATAACACCAATTATCATGGGTCGATAAAATTGACTCCCTTAAGGCCCTTTACGGAAGGGATCCCCCAGTTCTGTTGCGGGGTGAGGGAGAAGCTGTGGTTGAAGAAGTAAGAAATCTTATGGAGGAAAGGAATCAGATGTTGGATGAATTGAGGTTTCAACTAGAAAGGGCCCAAAACCGAATGAGGATATATGCTGATAGGAAGAGAAGGGACGTAAACTTTTGAGCCAGGAGAGTTTGTGTACCTCAAACTGCAGCCTTGTCGAATGAAGACCTTGGCAAAAAGGGTCAACCAAAAGCCGAGTGCAAGATTCTATGGTCCCCTACAAGCTTAAATTACCGGAAGGAGCTCGGGTGCATCCGGTCTTCTATTTTTCTTTATTGAAGAAGTGTGTCAAGTCCACTGCTCAGATTCAGCCACTTCCTACGAGTCTAACAAAAGAGTATGAACTACAAGCTGAACCCCAAAAAATCCTAGCTGTTAGAAAAAATGTGGCTGATAAATTGGAGGTGTTTATCAAGTGGAGGGACCTTCTAGAATTTGAGAATTCGTGGGAAGCAGCAGCTACAATTCAAGAAGCCTTTCCTTCCTTTCACCTTGAGGACAAGGTGATGCTTCAAAGGGAAGGTATTGTTACATACCCTAGAGAGAGAGAGAATGCTGAGTCAACAGTAAAGGCAGCTAAAAAAAGAAGGAAATAATCCCTTTACCTTATTATTATTCTAGAAGAAGCAATAAAGAAAATGGAAGAATAATAGAGCAATAAAAATGTGTGATCATAAGTGACAATAATTGATGATTGGATTAGTCAAATGAGAGAATCAGAGAGGTGTAATCGTAGGAGTTGAATGCTTAATTTTAGGAGATAATTATGATAATTAATTTGGTTACAGAGAAGGAAGGCAATAAAAGAAAAAGCTGATTAGGTGAGAGGTAGGAAAAGATTTGGAAAGGCCTAGGCTAGGAGAGAAGAGGATTCTCAAAGTTCCTCTGTCGTTCTATTGTATTTCTATATTTCCCTTAAAATAAATTCCAGTGACGTCCACGGCGGCTTCACTCTATCGACACTGACCCAACGGTAGCCATTTTTTTACTGGCTATCAGTATTTGATATTCACCTTAATCCGGCCTATAGGTAGCCTTTTCCATGGCGCCAACAACCAAGCTCTGATACCATTGTTAAGTACCTAAGGGAAGCGGAAAACGACACCTTAAAAGCTAGCTGATAAAGGGGAAGAACCACTCTCCTTATATACAATATCAAGCATCCCATACTATCCGATGTAGGACTTTGAGCACCCCATAATACCCAAGTCCCTAACAGAATGTCATGGATAAGGTCAACTTCTGGGTATTGTACTTTTGTTGGAGGAAACCTGGTTAGTTGGAGTTGTAAAAAATAGAGTATTGTGGCACGAAGTAGTGCAGAAACTGAGTTTAGAGCAGTGGCTCATGGAATATGTGAAGCAGTATGGATTGAGAAAATCCTACAAGAACTAAATGTTTCCATTTCTCCACCAATAAAGTTGTATTGTGATAACAAATTTGCAATTTCTATTGCCCATAATCCAGTTCTACATGACAGAACTAAACATGTTGAAATTGACAAGCATTTTATAAAGGAAAAGATCGAGAGAGGACAACTTTGTATCTCATATGTTCCGGCCTGGCCACGGAACAATTAGCAGATGTTCTAACTAAAGGATTACCCAAGAAGACCTTTGATAGCATAATAAGCAAGCTGCCAATAAAGGATAACTTCAAGCCAGCTTGAAGGGGAGTGTTGACTAGATCAAATCAAATCAGATTCCTAATTTCTTTCATGTATCTTTTCTGTAAATAGAATTAATTATAATATCTTTTTCTTTTTAGTTTAACTTAATGTTAGGAATTTTATGATTAGAATTCTTTCGTTTATTTTAGGCTAGTATTTTTCTTATTTTCTAGTTATTTCTATTTCAGTAATTCTTCTATAAAGAGGATGATTTTCTGTACATTTGATATACATAATATTCAAACACTTCATTGTCCACCATAAAGCAGGGAACTTTTTGTTATTTAATTTTTATATTTTCACACTCGCTGCATCCAAACAATAATCCTCACTTATAATTCATAGATATGGTTGTTAAGTGCGTTTATTTGTGCTCTGCGTTTACTTGTGTTAATTTCGGTCCTTAGACAAGCAAACAATTTGTGTGCTTTGTTTGTGGGCATGCTACAGTGATATTTTTCGGGAAAAGAGTTTGCGAGTATGTAGTGAATTGTTTGACAGACATGCAGAAAAATAGGCATCTCATAAATTATGTGCTTCAAATTATTGTATAGTTCAGTGATTTAGAACTTATGCATTTTCTTATCAAGGACCATCATCTAATTTTTGTCAATCATTCACAGGTGTTAGCAGCACATCGTCATGGTATTAAGAGAGTTATCCTACCTGAAAGGAACTTGAAGGACTTGGTTGAAGTACCATCATCAGTTCTGGCCAATATGGAGGTAATTTTACTTATTTCTACTTCATGCTGGTATGTAGATTTAAGATGTCCCACATTAGCTGTCATACAATAAAGTGCAAATCTACCATGGGTTTTGTATTGGATATTCCTGTGTTCTTAATTTGGTAAAGTACTATTTTGGACGTTTCAAGCGTTAAAAAACAAAATTAGAATTTACCCAAACGTTAGGGACTATCCTTCTTAATTCCTATAGTTCTCAATGCATGTCCTAAATGGCTAAATAGCTTATATTTTAAATGAAATATTAAACCACATCTTGCTTCTGAACTTTCCTTAACAGATACTGATTGCGAAGCGGATGGAAGATGTGTTAGAGAATGCTTTCGAAGGTGGGTGCCCTTGGAGACAACACTCAAAGTTATAGCATATCGCTTTGGTCTTTAACTAGCAGCAACCTTTGTGTTTCAATCACAAATGGCTTTTACATGGCATCAACATCTGGTCCCATTCCTTGATCCTTGATTGATTTTAAAGACATTGGGAGACCGAGTATGTAACAATAACAATGACTCGGATGCGCAAAAAATTCAGGAAAAATATATAAACAATTCAGATGCGAGCCAACTTCTCCATTGGAGCAGAGGTACTTGTGGAACTTTTACATGACCACCATATGGCATGTTCTTACCCCACCCCCCAGCTGCCCAGCACCCTTCATGATGTAAATTAAACTAAATGTTTTTTTTTCCCCCCTAAATTTCATAGTTGTGCATATATAATTAATTTCTCTAAACTCTCTCTTTTTCTCTCTCTCTCTCTCTATATATATATATATATTCGGTTGTTTGCCCATTTTTTTTTGCTTTTTTTAAATAAATTAAAAAAATTATATTTACTCTTTTAATCAATTTTTTATTTTTTTAACCGTTTATGGTAACTTCGTATTGTACTTACACCCATATGAGAGAAAAGCTACTCCAAAACGGTTTATTTAGAGATGTCAATGGGGTGAGGCGGGGGATGCTTCCCTGCTTCTCATCCCCGCCTCTAGATTTGCTCTCCATCTATATCTCCGTTCTCCGCTGTGGGAGAATATTGCTCCCCATTTTCATTTTTCACAGGGCTCCATTTTTCGTGGAGACTTCATTCCCCATGTATCTGATAGTTCTAACTAATTATTAATTTCCATATGAATAGAGCTGCAAGTATCCATCCTATACAAAAATAGCAAGATTTTATAAAAAAAAAGTCTAAACAACAAGATGGTAACTTCTTTCGAAATGACGCAGTGGAGGGACGTAACAGCGAACCAGAGGACAGAACAGTAGACGAGGTGGGAGACGCAGCAACAGAGGGGAGAATGGACACGACGACAGAGTTACGGAAAGGAACGCCGCAAATAGAGAGCACGACGTGGTGAGGGTAATGGCACGGTGATGTGTGACGATGCGGTGAGAAGGGAGAGTGGCGAGGGGGTGGCTGCAGAGAGGTTGGATGGAGTATGGACAACGTTAGAGATCTTTGAATTGAAGATTATGAGTTTTGGGTTTATATATATATGTTTTGGGTTTCGGGGATTAGCGGGGATGGGGAGGGGATCTCCGCTCGAGTCCCCGCGCCTGCCTCGGGAGAATTTGGTCGTCTATCCCCATCCCTGCAAAAAAATTTCCCACTATTAAATTCCCATTCGGGACAGTCCTCGTAAGAATCATTGCGTCTCGGAAAGTTTTGCCATTCCTAGGTTTATTTGTTGAACCTGCTCATTTTCTAAATATTAAGAGTTAAAACACATGATTTGTTAGGGAGCATTATAAAGTAAGCACTTATGTATTTTAGCTTTTTGCATATCGAACAATGACGTTGTACTTCTGAAGTTTCAAGTTTGCTGTCATATTGTAATATACTTCTGACGTAGTCTGTTGACATAGACTTGGTTTTTAAGATATTGTATTTTACGTGAAGGCTTTCTCAAGTTTACATTTCACCTAGTTTTTTTTATATTAATTAAAGAAATTTTTTTTAGCATATTATACACTTGAGTAAATGTTAAATAATAATTAATAAAATTATTAAATTATATTTGTGCTTGTTAATCATCAAAATTTAATCGGAGATGCAGTAAAGTTAATAATCTTTTTTTTTTATGTGATGAGAAAATAAACTTTAAAATTTTTTCAATGATTTTGAGAGATGCATATCAAATGATTAAGAGTATAAGAGCCTAAGGTGAGTTAATTATTTTTTATATGATGGATGAAATGGTGTAATATGTTGATATGAGTTGAAATGGGTGTATTTTACAAGTGTGATGTATAATGTAAATCGTTACTTATGATTTACATAACAAAAGAAATCGTTATTCACGATTTCTGTTAACTTTTTTTAATTTTTTATCTTATTTGAAATCGTTATTCACAATTTTTTTTATCCCATATCACTGTATTACACCAAAACATCATAGTATTAATGAAAAACACCAATAACAACCCAATATAAAAAAAATTAGCCGCCTAAGGTAATGGTTTTTCAAAAAAATCGAAGTACCTTATCAAAAACCAAATTAACCAATTATAACTCAAGTTATATTGTCAGTTCCTATAATAGACACGATAAACTCCGAAACAAAATCAGAGGTGAGGATAACATGACACTTCATATAGATAAGATATACATATGAAGCACAACAGTAGAAATAAGGGTAAGGGATAGGCATACAATACATCTCTAAATGAGCATCATGTTATTGATGAATTCAATGTCTAGAGTAGTAAGACATAAATGAATAAAGAATTGAATACAAATGAAACCAAAATGGCTAAATCTACATGATGTCAAATGAGCTTTGTAACATGGTTCTGAAAACTGGAAACCGGTCACTTAGTCGGTCCGGATAACCTAAAAAACCGAATGGCAAAGAACCGGTTAAAAAATCGGTCGAACCGACAGTTAACCGGCGAACCGGAAGAACCGTTCAATTTTTTGGCGGTTCAATGGTTTGGAAATTCAGAAGCCAAATGACGTCGTTTTGGCTAAAAAAAAAAAAAGAGAAAGAAACTGGCGTACGCGTTAACCTAACCCTAATCACTAATCAGCCACCAATCACCCAAGCTCCCAGCCTCCCCTTTCTTCCCCCCTCACCCACCATTCACCAAGGCCACCATTGCCACCGCCCAGTCGCCCACCAAGCTCCAGATTCCAGAGCGCTCCTCATTCGCCAGTCGCCACCCAGCAGCGCTCCTCATTCGCCACCCAGCAGCGCTCCTCATTCGCCACCCAAACCACTGCACAGCAGCCGCGACCACCACCGCGTTGAGCTCGCCTCCTCGTCGCCGAACCTCGCCGAGCTCGCCGAGCCCGCCTCTCATTCGCCAGTAAGACTGATTTTCTTGTCTTCTTGATTTTGAACATGCTTCCCACTGATTGTGAGCTCGCCTGTTCTGTTTGAAAAAAAAAAAATAACAGGGCATCTGAGTTAAAAAAAAAATAATATATGAATCCAGTTAAATATGCTTCAGGTTCAATCTGTTTTTCAAGTCGTGTTGAGTCTCGAACCAGTTTTTCAATCCAGTTTTGTTGCTTCTGTTTGCTGCTGCATGAATCTGTTTTTGATTCTCTGTTTTTGCTGCTTCATGAATCTTCAATCTGTTTTTGCTGCTTCATGAATATGTTCTGATCTTAATTTTTGTTTTTGATTCTCTATGCTGCCTGTTCTATTTGCTGCTTCTGTTTGCTGGTTCATGAATATTTTTGTTGCTTCTGAATGGAAATAGTTTTAAATTTTTATTTTACCTGAATCAGTTGATTTCTGTGACTGTCAAGCTGCATGAAGTTGATCTATGCTGCCTGTTCTGTTTGCTGGAAATAGTTTTTGATTCTCAGTTGATTTCTGTGACTGTCAAGCTGCATGAAGTTGATCTATGATGCCTGTTCTGTTTGCTGGAAATAGTTTTTGATTTTCTATGCTGCCTGTTCTGTTTGCTGCTTCATTATTTTCATGGTTTTTTGAAGTTGATTTCTTGTCTTTGATTTTCTGATTGTTATAGATGGAACAATCACAAAGTAACTCACAGCCACAAGATAATGCTGCTCAAAATTCTCAAATTGGTTCATCTAGAGGTAAATCTGATCCAGCTTGGCAGTATTTTACAGTGAAGTATGACAAAAATAACAAGGCTCAATATACATGTATTTTCTGCTTGAATACTTACAATGGAGGGGGGATATATAGAATGAAATATCATCTTGCAAAAATTTCTGGACAAATTAAAGTTTGTAACAAAGTAACTGAAGATGTTGAGCTTCAATTCAAAAGGCTTTTGGAGGAAAACAAAAAAATAAGGCAGAAAAAAGAAAATTTACATCTGATTGTTATGATGTGAAAAGTGAAAGAGAAGCGGAAGAAGAGGGTGAAGCGCCTAATCCTGTACAACCTCCGGCTCCTGCAACAATGGGAGACAAAGGAAAGAGAAGAGCGATTGCTGCTACTCCAATTGGAAGTTATTTTAAGGAAAGGACTACGCCAGGCTCTCAACCAGCTTTGAAAAGTGTCTTGGCCAGTAAACAAGTTAAACACAAGGTTAAGTTGGGGCTTGCAAGATGGATCATTGATGCACGGATTCCATTCAATGCAATTCAATCGCCTTACTTTCAACCTGCCTTGGACGGCGTTGCTACGATTGGACCTGGTTTCAAGGGACCGTCGTATGACGAAATGAGAGTTCATTTGCTGGCCGATCTTAAGAAGGAGTGTCAGTTGCTTGTTGAAGGTTATAGGAGCTCGTGGAAAAGGACTGGTTGTACACTGATGGCAGATGGCTGGACTGATCAAAGGCAACGTACGTTAATTAATTTTCTAGTTTATTGTCCTGCTGGTATGTCATTTGTTAAGTCTGTTGATGCTTCTGATATGATAAAAACTGCCGATACCTTGTTTAAACTGTTTGCTGAGGTTATTGAGTGGGTTGGGTCTAGTAACATTGTGCATGTGGTTACTGATAATGCTGCGAATTATGTATCTGCTGGGAAACTCATTCATGAAAAGTATCCAAACATTTTTTGGTCTCCTTGTGCTGCTCATTGCATCAATCTTATCTTGAAAAACATAGCAAGTCTTCCTCACATAGCTGACCTTGCCTCTCGTGCTTCAAAAGTGACTGTCTTTGTTTACAATCATATGATTTTCTTGTCATGGCTTAGAAAAATAAAAGAGTGGAAAGAAATTGTTCGACCAGGAGTAACACGTTTTGCTACTGTTTTCATTACTTTGAAAAGTATATATGATCATAAACAAGACTTGCAAGCATTGGTGATTGACAAATATTTCACTTCTTATAAATTATCCAAGAGTGTCAATGGGAAGATGGTTAGTTCAATTATCTTGGATAGTAAGTTTTGGGAGGATTGTTTTACTACTGTTATGCTTGTTGGTCCTCTAATTAAGTTATTGAGGCTTGTGGATGCTGATGAGAAACCTTCTCTGGGTATCGTGTATGCGGGCATGCAAAGAGCCAAAATTAATATCAAGACAATGTTTAGAAATAGGAAATCTGCATACACACCTTATACAAGTATCTTGAAAATGCGGTGGGATAAGCATTTGAAGCGTGACCTCCATGCAGCAGCATACTTTTTGAATCCAGATTACTTCTATAGCGAGGGGTTTGTTGAAAAGGCAAATATCTTGAGGTCTTTGCTTGATTTATTTGATATTGAAACTCTTTGCGATGACTCGGTTGCCGCAATGCAAGAGATACAATTGTATCGAGATCGAAAAGGAAGTTTTGGAAGGGAAAGTGCATTGAAAGCAATTAAGAGACTTGAACCTGGTAAGTATTTATATTTCTATGTTCAATTTACTTTGAATATTTTTTAAATATTGAATGAGAATTGATGGTTGAATTTCATATTCTGGTAGGTGAATGGTGGAGGCTACACGGTGGGAGTGCTCCTAACTTGCAAAAAATGGCAGTTCGTCTTCTTCATCAAACATCTTCATCATCCGGCTGCGAGAGGAACTGGAGCCTCTTTGAACAAATCCATTCAAAGAGGAGGAACCGATTAGAGCATCAAAGGCTAACTGACATTGTTTATGTCACTTATAATCTACTTCTTCAATCTAGAATGCATCGCAAGAAGAAGAATTATGATCCAATTGACATTCAAAGCATTGACACAGTAGATTTTTGGGTAATGCCGGATGAAGAAGATCCTGAATTTACTAATGGAGACATCGAAGGCGTTGAAAATTTAATTTATACGGATAATGCTATGCCTTCATATCCTACAGGTTATTGAAATAGCAAAACTTGTTTCATTTCCTCTCAATATCTGATGTAAAGTTCTAACTTTAATTTTTTCTTGGTTTTCTATTTTATTTTATTAGATGGAGGAGATGTGGAACTTGGTGTGGATTTCCCTAATGTTGCTGATTCTTCAAATACAACTTCTTTTGGTGGTACTTCTGATGATGGTGGCTTTGGATTACCTGTTTATGATGGAGATGTTGGAACACTTAATGATAATTATAATTTTTGATGAGTTGCACCTTTGATTAGTTGAAAACTTGCTAGTAATTGTATCTTTTGAATGTAGAACATTAGGGGTTTGTCATTATGTATGTTTTATTTTTTGTTTAGTTATAAACTTTGATGTTTGAAGTTATTTGTGAACCTCTAATATTAAGAAATGGATAATTTATTATGTGAAATATTAAATTTTATTAAGTTAGAAATTATTGAATTTATATACTTAAGATTATTTTAAGTTTTTTAATAATTTTGTTTAATATTTAATTAAACCAGTTGAACCCCGGTCGAACCAGTGAACCATTAAACCAGTGACCTCACCGGTTTATTGACCGGTCCGGTTCTTGCAACCTTGCTTTGTAATACCCTACCACATAAATCCTTACGTTATAGTCATAAATCAGAAGTGGTGAGGCATTACAACACCTAAAAGAAAAATACATACATATATTCTCAAGATAGTAATATAGCTAGGAGCTTGTGAAAAAAGAATAACAAAACGACAATCGCATTGCACACGAAATGTTAAAGATAGAAAGCATCGATTACACACACACTCACATCGGATTTGGAAAAAGATACATAACAAGTATTAGTCTCGATCTGCGAAGAAATGACCGACTAAAAAATATTACAAACAGAAGTATACCCAAAAGACAATCATATTTCTCCAAAATAAAATCTCTAAGAGGGATATACAATACATATTTAAAAGTGGAGAATAAATATATACTAATTACAAAAATACAAAATACAAAATACAAAATACAATCCCAAAAGAGTTTTTGCTTTCCAATGAGATATCCAGCACGCTCAACGAGGTGCACCACGTCTTGTATCTGAAAATAAACAAACTCCACAATGGGTGAGAACCCGAAGGTTTTCAATAGAGTAATAGTTCCAGATAGAGACTATGTAAAACTACTTGAACTCGCTAGGTAATCCTAAACTCTAAACACACAAGGTTCAAGCCTAGATTTTTACTAAACCAAACTAGGTAAATATGCTAAGTTCTCAACTATATCGGTGGTTCTTAATCTCTGTTCTTCACAACACATCTCAGCATCTTTCTTTCTAGTATCGCAGTTGATCAATATTTAGTAATCCGTTTAGTAGTAGCAATCATAAGTAGTAAGATTCAAACAGAAACAAAGGCAAATACAATAAATATGGCAATTAGCAGTTAAATAGAGTTAAATAGAGTTATTCACATAGACAATCCAAGTACAATATGCAAACCCAAACAATAACAGATAGATGCACATGATGCATGCCTGCCTTATGACCATGTGCTCACGTGTCACTTATACTGCCAAACCCGACATTAAATCTTCTTGACATCTCATGGATCGGTCTCTCGGTGCACATCCCCAGAAGAAAAATCAACAAGTTATGGAACTATTATCTCAACGGAGTGTGTCGCCTCACCTTCTCCTAGAGGTACAATCGTAACAAGACAACGGATATGAGTTGAAATGGGTGTATTTTACAAGTGTGGTGTATAATGTAAATCGTTACTAACGATTTACATAACAAAAGAAATAGTTATTCACGATTTCATAAATCACAATTTTTTTAAATTAAAAAATTAAAATCGTGACTCACGATTTCTTTTTTTTTGTCTTATCTGAAATCGTAACTCACAATTTCTGTTAACTTTTTTTTTTAAATTTTTTGTCTTATTTGAAATCGTTACTCACAATTTCTTTTTATCATATCACTGTATTACACCAAAACATCATAATATTAATGCAATACACCAATAACAACCCAATATAAAAAAATTAGCCGCCTAAGGTAATGGTTTTTCAAAAAAAAATCGAAGTACCATATCAAAACCAAATTATCCAATTATAACTCAAGTTATGTTGTCAGTTCCTATAATAAGGTGTATTTTACAAGTGTGATGTATAATGTAAATCGTTACTTACGATTTACATAACAAAAAAAAATTGTTATTCATGATTTCATAAATCACAATTTTTTTAAATTAAAAAATTAAAATAGTGACTCAAGATTTCTTATTTTTTTTGTCTTATCTGAAATCGTAACTCACGATTTCTGTTAACTTTTTTTAATTTTTTGTCTTATTTGAAATCGTTACTCACAATTTCCTTTTATCCCATATCACTGTATTACACCAAAACATCATAATATTAATGAAAAACACCAATAACAACCCAATATAAAAAAATTAGCCGCCTAAGGTAATGGTTTTTCAAAAAAATTGAAGTACCATATCAAAAACCAAATTAACCAATTATAACTCAAGTTATGTTGTCAGTTCCTATAATAGACACGATAAACTCCGAAACAAAATCAGAGGTGAGGATAACATGACACTTTATATAGATAAGATATACATATGAAGCACAACAGTATATCAGAAATAAGGGTAAGGCATAGGCATATAATACATCTCTAAATGAGCATCATATTATTGATCAATTCAATGTCCAAAGTAGTAAGACATAAATGAATAAAGAATTGAATACAAATGAAACCAAAATGGATAAATCTACATGATGTCAAATGAGCTTTGTAATACCCTACCACATAAATCCTTACGTTATAGTCATAAATCAGAAGTGGTGAGACATTACGACACCTAAAAGTAAAATACATACATATATTCCAAAGATAGTAATATAGCTAGGAGCTTATGAAAAAAGAATACCAAAATGACAATCGAATTGCACTCAAAATGTTAAAGATAGAAAGCATTGATTACACACACACTCACATCGGATTTGGAAAAAGATACATAACAAGTATTAGTCTCGATCTGCGAAGAAATGACAGGCTAAAAAATATTACAAACAGAAGTATACCCAAAAGACAATCATATTTCTCCAAAATAAAATCTCTAAGAGGGATATACAATACATATTTAAAAGTGAAGAATAAATATATACTAATTACAAAAATACAAAATACAAAATACTATCGCAAAAGAGGTTTTGCTTTTCAATGAGATATCTAGCACGCTCAACGAGGTGCGCTACGTCTTGTATCTGAAAATAAACAAATTTCACAATGTGTGAGAATCCGAAGGTTTTCAGTAGAGTAATAGTTCCAGATAGAGACTATGTAAAACTACTTGAACTCGCTATTAATCCTAAACTCCAAACACACAAGGTTCAAGCCTAGATTTTTACTAAACCAAACTAGGTAAATATGCTAAGTTCTCAACTATATCGGTGGTTCTTAATCTCCGTTCTTCATAACACATCTAAGCATCTTTCTTTCTAGTATCACAGTTGATCAATATTTAGTAATCGGTTTAGTAGTAGCAATCATAAGTAGTAAGATTCAAACAGAAACAAAGGCAAATACAATAAATATGGCAATTAGTAGTTAAATAGAGTTATTCACATAGACAATACAAGTATAATATGCAAACCCAAACAATAACAGATAGATGCACATGATGCATGCCTGCCTTATGACCATAAGCTCACGTGTCGGTTATACTGCCAAACCCGACACTAAATCTGCTTGACATATCATGGATCGGTCTCTCGGTGCACATCCCCAGAAGAAAAATCAATAAGTTATGGAACCATTATCTCAACAGAGTGTGTCGTTTCACCTTCTCCTAGAGGTACAATCGTGCCAAGACAACGGATATGAGTTGAAATGGGTGTATTTTACAAGTGTTATGTATAATGTAAATCGTTACTTACGATTTATATAACAAAAGAAATCGTTATTCACGATTTCATAAATCCCAATTTTTTTAAATTAAAAAATTCAAATTGTGACTCAAGATTTCTTATTTTTTTTGTCTTATATGAAATCGTAACTCACGATTTCTGTTAACTTTTTTTAATTTTTTGTCTTATTTGAAATCGTTACTCACAATTTCTTTTTATCTCATATCACTGTATTACACCAAAATATCATAATATTAATGAAAAACACCAATAACAACCCAATATAAAAAAAAATTAGCCACCTAAGGTAATTGTTTTTCAAAAAAATCAAAGTACCATATCAAAAACCAAATTATCCAATTATAAGTCAAGTTATGTTGTCGGTTCCTATAATAGGGTGTATTTTACAAGCGTGATGTATAATGTAAATCGTTACTTACGATTTACATAACAAGAAATCGTTATTCACGATTTTATAAATCACAATTTTTTTAAATTAAAAAATTAAAATATTGACTCACTATTTCTTATTTTTTTTTGTCTTATCTGAAATCGTAACTCACGATTATTGTTAACTTTTTTTAATTTTTTATCTTATTTGAAATCGTTACTCACAATTTCTTTTTATCCCATATCACTGTATTACACCAAAACATCATAATATTAATGAAAAACACCAATAATAACCCAATATAAAAAAAAATTAGCCGCCTAAGGTAATGGTTTTTCAAAAAAAATCAAAGTACCATATCAAAAACCAAATTAACCAATTATAACTCAAGTTATGTTGTCAGTTCCTATAATAGACACGATAAAACCCCGAAACAAAATCAGAGGTGAGGATAACATGACACTTCATATAGATAAGATATACATATGAAGCACAACAATATATCAGAAATAAGGGTAAGGCATAGGCATACAATACATCTCTAAATGAGCATCATATTATTGATCAATTTAATGTCTAGAGTAGTAAGACATAAATGAATAAAGAATTAAATATAAATGAAACCAAAATGGCTAAATCTACATGATGTCCAATGAGCTTTGTAATACCCTACCACATAAATCCTTACGTTATAGTCATAAATCAGAAGTGGTGAGATATTACGACACCTAAAAGTAAAATACATACATATATTCCAAAGATAGTAATATAGCTCGGAGCTTGTGAAAAAAGAATAACAAAATGACAATTGCATTGCACTCGAAATGTTAAAGATAGAAAGCATCGATTACACACACACTCACATCGGATTTGAAAAAAGATACATAACAAGTATTAGTCTCGATCTGCGAAGAAATGATCGGCAAAAAAATATTACAAACAGAAGTATACCCAAAAGACAATCATATTGCTCCAAAATAAAATCTCTAAGAGGGATATACAATACATATTTAAAAGTGGAGAATAAATATATACTAATTACAAAAATATAAAATACAAAATACAATCCCAAAAGAGGTTTTGCTTTCCAATGAGATATCCAGCACGCTCAACGAGGTGCGCCATGTCTTGTATCTGAAAATAAACAAATTCCACAACAGGTGAGGATCCAAAGGTTTTCAGTAGAGTAATAGTTCCAGATAGAGACTATGTAAAACTACTTGAACTCGCTAGGTAATCCTAAACTCCAAGCACACAAGGTTCAAGCCTAGCTTCACAACACATCTCAGCATCTTTCTTTCTAGTATCACATTTTATCAATATTTAGTAATCAGTTTAGTAGTAGCAATCATAAGTAGTAAGATTCAAACACAAACAAAGGCAAATACAATAAATATGGTAATTAGCAGTTAAATAGAGTTATTTACATAGACAATCCAAGTACAATATGCAAACCCAAACAATAACAGATAGATGCACATGATGCATGCCTGCCTTATGACCATGAGCTCACATGTCGGTTATACTGCCAAACCCGACACTAAATCTGCTTGACATCTCATGGATCGGTCTCTCAGTGCACATCCCCAGAAGAAAAATCAACAAGTTATGGAACCATTATCTGAATGGAGTGTGTCATCTCACCTTCTCCTAGAGGTACAATCGTGCCAAGACAACGGATTAAAATGCCATCTCATTCTAACAGAGAGTGTTGCCTCATTTTGCACACGAAAGAAACCACGAACAAGTAGGATTAACCACCATTCTTGTGATGCATGAGCATCTTAAGTATTTTTTATGGGCATTTCTTATAGAAAATTTACGACTTTTGCTTGATAATTATATGATTTTCAAGCCTATTCTATTAGTACTTTTATTTCTTTGGTTTCATGATTCTTGTAGGGAAATTTTAGGAAAAGAGAAGCAAAAGCACAAGGAGTAACCAAGAATTGAAGATAAATGCAAAGAGAATTCATGGATGTTATCAACCCTAACCTCTTCGCACTCCAACGAGCATAACTTGAGTTACAGAGGTCCAAATGATACAGTTCTAGTGGCATTAAAGAGCCAACTTTCAAAGCTTTCCAACGATATATAAGAGTCCATGTTTGCTCTCTGGAATCATGGAGCTAAACACCGTGACATTGGCGTCGAGCGTCAAACTGCGTCCAACATCACATTCCTCTCTACCTTATTGTCGCTAAACACCATATCACCGGTGTTTTGCGCTGGAGCAAGAATTTCAAGCCTTTGCTCTCAGGCGTTGTGGCGCTTAATGCCACATCACAGGTGTTTAGCGCTACAAGGAGTGGGGATCACATCCGAATTGGAATCACATGAAAGATTTTATTTGGTTTAAATTTAAATATATAAATAGAAAAGATATGGTTAGGTTTTGTTTAATTTGAGTTTGAATAATTTAAGATTTGATATAAAAGGGAAGATTAGAAACCCTTCTTCTCTTCTCCGACTTTCTCACTTTTCAGTTTTACACACTTTTACACTTTAAGATTCTCTCTGCACCATGAGCCACTAAACCTCCATTGTTAAGGTTAGGACCTCTGTTTATTTTGATGAATTAACAACTGTTTGTTCTTCTGCTTTTGATTAATGCATTCATTTATATTCAAGAATTGGTTTCGTTCTTCATCCTAAGTATTAGTGTATATTAAAAAATAACCCTAATTTAAATTGAATCTCTTTGAATCTTGGAAAAGTTACATCATTGGAATTAAATATTGAAATCTTTTTCTCATAATTCTTTAATTATCCGGATTTAATGTGATACGTGACATATAATCAGATTATTTTTGGGTTCTTAAGAATTGTGTGGCTTATAAATAAGAATTTGAACTTAACCTTTTGACATAATTAATTGATCAAGGAATTAATCGTTGATTAGGTTCTAGAAGAGACTAAATTAGATTATATATCACGCATTCAAGACTAGTTCTAAATAATTGAGATTATGAGATAAGTTTCAAGCTAATTCTGAAATTAATTTTTCCAAAGTAATAACAGAATCTAAGACAAAATTAGAATATTTTTCAATACTTCTAACCATTAGTGATGAAGAACGAAACCTAATCTTGAAAAAGTAGAAAAAAATGAATTAAAATAAAGAAAATAGTCACATTATAAATCCATAAACCAAACAGAGCTCATAACCTTCAACAATGGAGGTTTAGTTACTCATGATAATGAAAAAAACTAAAGAGATGAGAGATATACATATGTGGATTCTGGATCCCACCAGATTTTCTCTCTTGTGAATCTTGTTCACTTATTTATATCCTAAGTTATATTTAAAATTCAAATTAAAACTAACCCTAATCTTATTTTTAGGAATGATAAGATAACTACCTACTTGAATTCAAATAAAATATTAACAATAATTCAAATCTAATATAGAAATAAATCCTAACAACCAAATTTTATCTTTCTACAAAGAGTTAAATGCTAACTAATCACTTGAATCTTGAATCCTAAGAAGAGATTAAGGCTTCCCAGGGGTGCATTATTGGATTTGGGCCTTGGCAAATGTTTCATCTTGGGAGTTTTAAAGTTTGGAGCACCAGGCGTTGCTTCTAGAATTTGGACGTTGTTCCATTTGTGCCTCCAGGGGCCAAGGAGCGCTGGGCGTTAGTGACTGGGCATTGGGCATCGATGAGGGGCGCTGGGCACCGATGGTTGGGCACCCATTGTGATGGTTTGGTCACCCAGTTTTGTTGTTTGGGATTTTAATTGGGCCTTTCTTGGACTGTACTTGTGTTTCCTTGTTCAAAATGCTTTAATCCTTGATTACTTTGAGAATAAAAACTCCTGAAATCACAATAATACTAAAAAAACTCCAAATAATTTATTAGTTTTATAACTTCACTAGAAAACATAAGAATTTTGATTAAAACCTAGGAAAACTAATGAAAGCGAAACTTAAAAACTACTAAAGATGCCTATGCATCACAACACTAAATTTAAAATTTTGCTTGTCCTCAAGCAAAAATAAAAGTAAATAGAAGTTAACTTAATGAAAAGAGTTGAAAAGTTTATAAACCTAAGTTCAAAATAGAAATGGAGTTTATGATAAACCTAGTGATTACATTCGGGCTTCTCTATTCTTGATGAATCTTGTATTCTTAAGATTTGAGAATTTTTCAAAACTTTCCAAATTGTATTATAAGAATCCTTTTGGGCTTGTATGACTTGAAAGCAGTTACTTCGTAAACTTATTTAGGAAACAATAATTGTGGTTTTTGACTCTAAGTGATTTGTCACAAGGCAGCTCTTAATGGACTTTCAATCAATAATTCTGAGCTAGTTGGCCTAAGTTACCAGGTGATAAAGCACCCCTCAGACTTAATTACCCAAGCTTTTCCTTGACACAATCAACACCACAAGCACATAACTAGAAAATGGTTGATCCAGACATTGACGCTCAAAGCCTTTTTAGATTCTAAATGTTTTGTTTCAAGGCAACTCTTGGGATTTCAAGTGATAATCTCGAGCTAGTTGGCCCAAGTTATCGGGTGATGAGGCACCCCTCGGATTTACTTGCGTAAGTCTCTCATTGAAACATAAATATCACAGGCACATAACTGGGCTCTAGTCATTGATTCCTAGAGCTTTATAGCTTTAGAATTTTTCAATCTTTCCAGGATTTTTTTTTCACTGCTCCAAGGAATTGATCGTTGAATTCTCATAATACACCTTCAGAACTTTATTTTTGGAGACTCTCCTTCTGTTTCCATTAGATTCAAATATCTTAAGTTCATTAAATGTAACTGGTGCACGAAAATTACTTCACAATGTAATTTCGCATAACTAACCAGCAAGTGCATTGGGTCGTCCAAGTAATACCTCACGTGAGTAAGGGTCGAATCCCACGGAGATTGTTGGTTTGAAGCAATCTATGGTTATCTTGCAATTCTTAGTCAGGAAGTCAATTGTATTTATCAGTTGAATTGCGAATAAACAAGAGAGCATGGGTTAAAGGTTATTTGTTATGCAGTAATGAAGAATATGTTGGAGTTTTGGAGATGCTTTGTCTTCTGAATCTCTGCTTTTCTCTGTCCTCTGATTCACGCACGCACGTCCTTCTATGGCAAGCTGTGTGTTGGTGGATCACCGTTGTCAATGGCTACCATCCATCCTTCCAGTGAAAAGGGTCCAGGTGCGCTGTCACCGCACGGCTAATCATCTGCAGGTTCTCAATCGTACCGGAATAGGATTTACTATCCTTTTACGTCTGTCACTACGCCCAGCACTCACGAGTTTGAAGCACGTCACAGTCATTCAATCCCAGAGCCCTACTCGAAATACCACAGACAAGGTTTAGACTTTCCGGACTCTCATGAATGCCGCCATCAATCTAGCTTATACCACGAAGATTCTGATTAAGAGATCCAAGAGATATTCATTCATTCTACGGTGGAACGGAAGTGGTTGTCAGGCACGCATTCGTGGGGGTATGATGTTGATTGTCACGTTCATCACATTCATGTTGAAGTGCGAATGAATATCTTAGATAGGAACACGCATGTTTGAATAGAAAACAGGAATACTTGCATTAATTCATCGAGACACAGCAGAGCTCCTCACCCCCAACAATGGAGTTTAGAAACTCATGTCGTCAAAGAGTACAAAGTTCATATCTAAAAATGTCATGAGATACAAAATAAGTCTCTAAAAGTTGTTTAAATACTAAACTAGTAGCCTAGGCTTACAAAAAGTGAGTAGACTATGACAGATGGTGCAAAGATCCACTTCTGGGGCCCACTTGGTGTATGCTGGGGCTGAGACTTAAACATTTCACGTGCATAAGGCTGTTTTGGGCGTTCAACGCCAGGTTTGGATCCATTTCTGGCGTTGAACTCCAACTTTTAATCCTTTTCTGGCGCTGGACGCCAGAATTGGGCAAAGAACTGGCGTTGAACGCCAGTTTACGTCATCTATCCTTGAGAAAAATATAGACTATTATATATTTCTGGAAAGCCCTGGATGTCTACTTTCCAACGCAATTAGAAGCGCGCCATTTTGAGTTTTGTAGCTCCAGAAAATCTACTTTGAGTGTAGGGAGGTCAGAATCCAACAGCATCAACAGTCCTTTTTCAACCTGAATAAGATTTTTGCTCAGCTCCCTCAATTTCAGCCAGAAAAATACCTGAAATCACAGAAAAATACACAACTCATAGTAAAGTCTAGAAATATGAATTTTTCTTAAAAACTAATGGAAATAAACTAGAAACTAACTAGAATATCCTAAAAACTATATGAAATTACCCCAAAAAGCGTATAAAATATCCGCTCATCACAACACCAAACTTAAACGGTTGCTTGTCCTCAAGCAACTAGACAAATAAAATAGAAGACTAATAGGTTGAGAAGCAATAATATCTCAGAGTTTTTGAGTGAAGCTTAGATTCCAATTAGATGAGCGGGACTAGTAGCTTTTTGCTTCCGAACAGTTTTGGCATCTCACTTTATCCATTGAAGCTCAGAGTGATTGGGATCTATAGGAACTTAGAATTCAGATAGTGTTATTAATTCTCCTATTTTAGTATGATGATTCTTGAACACAGCTGTTTCATGAGTATTGGCCGTGGCCCTAAGCACTTTGTTTTCCAGTATTACCACCGGATACATAAATGCCACAGACACATAATTGGATGAACCCTTTGGATTGTGACTCAGCTTTGCTAAAGTCCCCAATTAGAGGTGTCCAGAGTTCTTAAGCACACTCTTCTTTCTACTTTGGACCTTGACTTTAACCGCTCAGTCTCAAGTTTTCACTCGACACCTTCACGCCACAAGCACATGGTTAGGGACAGCTCGGTTTAGCCGCTTAGGCCAGGATTTTATTCCCTTAGGCCCTCCTATCCACTGATGCTCAAAGCCTTGGGATCCTTTTTATTACCCTTGCCTTTTGGTTTTAAGGGCTATTAGCTTTTTTTTGCTGCTTTTTCTTGCTTCAAGAATCATTTTTATGATTTTTCAGATTATCAATAACATGTCTCATGTTCATCATTCTTTCAAGAGCCAACATATTTAACAGTCTTAAACAACAAATTCAAAAGACATATGCACTGTTCAAGCATTCATTCAGAAGACAGAAAGTATTGCCACCACATGTAACTAATTAGAATTTCTCTTATTAAAACTCGAAATTTTATTGCCTCTTATTCAAAAGATCTACTATTTTATTCGTGTTTGCTGATGATGAAAAAAATAAACTATGGCTTAATTGGAGATAAAATCAAAATAGATACTAATTACTACTATATGACTCCTAAGGTGAACTTCTATAATGACACTATCACAGAGTTAAAGCAGAAATTGGAATTTAACAACCTTTGTTCTGGGAAGTGGATGTTCCTCTGATCCGTGGGGTGCTTGGTCCTTCAAGAGATAACTTCTGGCGCTTCAATTCCCTTAAGTCACGCCCTTGCTCCTCTTGTTCTTTAAACATATAGGTAAGAATTTGACTGTGCTCCTTCTGTTCTTTTATTATTTGTTCCATAGCTTCCCGTATCTTGGTAACAGACGTCTCAAGATACTCCCAGTATTCAGATTGAGGGATTTCTGGGAGAAATTCCTGTGTTTTCTTCTTGGTGGGATCATCCTGTGCTTGTTATTTTTCCATTGATGCTTTGGTGATTGGTTTCTCAACTGAGATATACTCAGTTATTCCCATCCTTACTTCGGCATCCTTGCAGAGCAGAGAAATCACGCTTGGATAAGCCAACCTGGCCTCTTTAGAATTTTTGTTAGCAATTTTGTAGAGTTCAGCTGAGATTAGCTGATGAACTTCCACTTCTTTTCCCATCATGATGCAATGGATCATCACTGCTCTTTTAACAGTGACTTCAGAACGGTTGCTAGTGGGCAACAGAGAATACCCAATGAAGTCCAGCCATCCTCTGGCGACTGGTTTGAGATCTTCTCTCTTGAGTTGATTTGGGACACCCTTTGTGTTGGTGGTCCACCTGGCTCCAGGGATACATATGTCCTCTAGAATCTTATCCAGGCCCTTGTCTGTTCTCATCATTCTCCTGTTGAAGGAGTCTGGATCATCTTTCAGCTGAGGTAGCTTTAAGATCTCCCTGATCCTGTCAGGGTGGGTATGAACAATCTTTCTTCTGACCACGGTCCGATAGTCATAGAAAGCATTCCTAGATAGTTTCTGCTTGTCAGTTTGCCACATATTAGCATAGAACTCCTGAACCATGTTCCTCCCTACTTTCGTTTCAGGATTAGCTAGGACTTCCCAGTTCCTGATTCGAATTTGCTCCTGGATCTCCGGATATTCATCTTCTTTCAGATCGAATCTAACTTCCGGGATCACTGATCTCAGACCCATTATTTTGTTATAATGGTCTGAATGTTCTTTAGATAAGAACTTCCCTTGATTCCAAAGTGGTTTTGGAACGCTCTCTTTCTTGCCTCTTGAAGTGGGTTGTTTTCCTTTAGGAGCCATGATCTTAGTGATCGCGGATAAACACACCAAACTTAGAGGTTTGCTTGTCCTCGAGCAAAAAAAAAAAGAAAGGAGAGGGATAGAAGGAGAGCTAGGTGCAATTGTTGATGGAAGGGGAGGGAGGCCGAACCCTTATATAAAGGGAGGGGGGTGGGTTCGAAAATTTTGAAAAGATATGATAAAAAGATTGATTTGTAAAAGATAAGATAGAAGATATGATAAGGGAGGATATAGTTTAAAATTGAAAAGATATGAAAAATTTTTTGAAAAAGATAAATCTAGATTTTGAAAAAGATAATGTGGAGATTTGAAAAAGATATTAGTTGAAAAAAAATAGATTTGTTTTGAAAATTTGAAAAAGAGTTGGATTGAATTTGCAAAAGAGGGTTTGTGCTTATGGATTAAGATACATTTGATATTTTTAAGGTAGGGTCTTTAGAAATTAGGGAATTTAGAAATCAGGGTTCTTAACATGTTTATGCAAGAAATCATGAATTGAAGCATGAAAATTAAGATTAAAATGAAAAATATGAAGAAAAATTGAATTTACCTCCTCCCCGCCATCCTGGCGTTTGAACGCCCAAACACTGCATGTTTTGGGCGTTCAACGCCCAAATACTGCTCTCCTGGGCGTTCAACGCCCAGTTGTTGCCCTTTTCTGGCGTTGAACGCCAGATTGCTATCCTTACTGGCGTTCAGTGCCCACTGGCTGCCCCTTTTGGGCGCTGAATGCCCAAAATAGGCTCTTACTGGCGTTTTCTTGCCAGTGAGCTCTTTTTATCTGTTTTGTGTGCAGATTCCTTCTGTAACCCTGTGAACTTATGCAATTGATTCTTTACCTTGTTATCAATGAACTCTATATAAACAAATAAAAATAAAAATAGGGCAAAATGCTTAGAGGATTGATGCCCCATGGCTGGGTTGCCTCCCAGCAAGCGCTTCTTTATTGTCTTTAGTTGGACCTTGCTGAGCTTTTAGTCTAGCTTCAGCCTTGATCACTCTTGCTCAACGTTGCCTTCAAGATAGTGCTTGATTCTCTGTCCATTGACAATGAACCTCTTATCAGAATCAATATCTTGAAGCTCCACATAACCATATGGTGATACACTTGTGATCACGTATGGTCCCCTCCACCGGGATTTCAATTTTTCGGGGAATAGCCTGAGTCTAGAGTTGAACAGCAGAACCTTCTGTCCTGGCTCAAAGATTCTGGATGACAGCTTTCTGTCATGCCACTTTTTTTTATTTCTCTTTATAAAGCTTGGCATTTTCGAAAGCTGTGAATCTGAATTCCTCTAGCTCATTTAGCTGGAGCAATCTTTTTTCTCCTGCTAATTTGGCATCAAAGTTTAGGAATCTGGTTGCCCAGTAGGCTTTATGTTCCAGTTCCACGGGCAGGTGACATGCCTTACCATACACAAGTTGGTATGGAGAAGTCCCTATAGGGGTCTTGAATGCTGTTCTGTAAGCCCACAGAGCATCATCCAAGCTCCGTGCCCAATCTTTTCTACGGGTACTTACTGTCCGTTCTAGGATTCTCTTTAATTCTCTGTTAGAGACTTCAGCTTGCCCATTAGTTTGTGGATGATATGGAATAGCCACCTTATGGCGAATTCCATACTGAACCATGGCAGAGTAAAGCTGTTTATTGCAGAAGTGAGTGCCCCCGTCACTGATTAGTACTCTAGGGACACCAAACCTGCTAAAGATATGTTTCTGGAGAAACTTCAGCACTGTTTTAGTATCATTGGTGGGTGTGGCAATGGCCTCAACCCATTTTGATACATAGTCAACTGCCACCAGAATATAAGTGTTTGAGTACGATGGTGGGAAAGGTCCCATGAAGTCAATTCCCCATACATCAAACAACTCATTTTCCAAGATTCCTTGTTGAGGCATGGCGTAACCATGAGGCAGATTACCAGCTCTTTGGCAACTGTCACAGTTACGTACAAACTCTCGGGAATCTTTATAGAGTGTGGGCCAATAGAAGCCACATTGGAGGACCTTGGTGGCTGTTCGCTCACCTCCGAAATGGCCTCCATATTGAGATCCATGGCAATGCCACAGGATCCTCTATGCTTCTTTTCTAGGCACACACCTACGGATTATTCCGTCTGCACATCTCTTAAAGAGATAGGGTTCATCCCATAAGTAGTACTTTGCATCAGTAATTAATTTCTTCTTTTGTATCCTGTTGTACTCCTTAGGTATGAATCTTGCAGCTTTATAGTTTGCAATATCGGCAAACCATGGTGTTTCCTGAATGGAAAATAAATGCTCATCCGGAAAAGTCTCAGAGATCTCAAGAGAGGGGGGGGGGGGCGTCCCTTCTATTGGCTCTATCCGGGATAGATGGTCAGCCACTTGGTTCTCTGTCCCTTTTCTGTCTCTTATTTCTATATGAAACTCTTGCAGAAGCAACACCCATCTGATGAGCCTGGGTTTTGAATCCTGCTTTGTGAGTAGATATTTAAGAGCAGCATGATCAGTATACACAATCACTTTTGATCCTACTAAGTATGATCTGAACTTGTCAATGGCGTAAACCACTGCAAGTAATTCTTTTTCTGTGGTTGTGTAATTTTTCTGGGCATCATTTAGAACGCGACTAGCGTAATAAATGACGTGCAGAAGCTTGTCATGCCTCTGTCCCAACACTGCACCAATGGCGTGATCACTGGCATCACACATTAGCTCAAATGGTAATGTCCAATCTGGTGCAGAAATAACTGGTGCTGTGACCAGCTTAGCTTTCAGCGTTTCAAACGCCTGCAGGCACTCTGTGTCAAACACAAATGGCGTGTCAGCAGCTAGCAGATTGCTTAGAGGTTTTGCAATTTTTGAAAAATCCTTTATAAACCTCCTATAGAATCCTGCATGCCCCAGAAAGCTTCTGATTGCCTTAACATTGGCAGGTGGTGGTAATTTTTCAATTACCTCTATTTTTGCTTGATCCACCTCTATTCCCTTGTTTGATATTTTATGCCCAAGAACAATCCCTTCAGTCACCATGAAGTAACATTTTTCCCAGTTTAAAACTAGGTTGGTCTCTTGGCATCTTTTCAGAACAAGTTTCAGGTGATCAAGACAGGAGCTGAATGAGTCTCCATATACTGAGAAGTCATCCATGAAGACTTCCAGAAAATTTTCCACCATATCAGAGAAAATAGAGAGCATGCATCTCTGGAAGGTTGCAGGCGCATTACACAGCCCAAATGGCATCCTTCTATAAGCAAACACTCCGGATGGACATGTGAATGCTGTTTTCTCTTGATCCTGAGGATCTACTGCAATCTGGTTATAGCCTGAGTAGCCGTCCAAAAAGCAGTAATAATCATGACCTGCTAGTCTTTCTAGCATCTGGTCTATGAATGGCAAAGGAAAATGATCCTTTCTGGTGGCTGTATTGAGCCTTCTGTAGTCAATACACATGCGCCACCCTGTAACTGTTCTTGTAGGAACCAGTTCATTTTTTTCATTATGAATCACTGTCATGCCTCCCTTTTTTGGGACGACTTGGGCAGGGCTCACCCAGAGGCTATCAGAAATAGGATAAATAATCCCAGCCTCTAGTAATTTGGTGACCTCTTTCTGCACCACTTCCTTCATGGCTGGATTTAGCCGTCTCTGTGGTTGAACCACTGGTTTAGCATTATCCTCCAATAAGATTTTGTGCATGCATCTAGCTGGGCTTATGCCCTTAAGGTCACCTATGGACCACCCAAGAGCTGTCTTGTGTGTCCTTAGCACTTGAATGAGTGCTTCCTCTTCCTGTGAATTTAAGGCAGAGCTTATGATCACTGGAAAAGTGTCACCTTCTCCCAGAAATACATATTTCAAGGATGGTGGTAATGGCTTGAGCTCGGGTTTAGGAGGTTTTTCTTCTTCCAGAAGAAATTTCAGAGGCTCTTTCATGTCCTCTGAATCCTCTAAATCAGGCTGAACATCTTTAAAGATGTTTTCCAACTCTGATTCGAGACTCTCAGCCATGTTGATCTCTTCTACCAAAGAGTCAATAAGATCAACTTTCATGCAGTCTTTTGGTGTGTTTGGATGCTGCATGGCTTTGACAGCATTCAACTTAAACTCATCATCATTGACTCTCAGGGTTATTTCCCCCTGTTGGACATCAATGAAGGTTCGTCCAGTTGCTAGGAAGGGTCTTCCTAGAATGAGAGTAGCACTCTTGTGCTCCTCTATTTCCAGCACAACAAAGTCAGTGGGAAAGGCGAATGGCCCAACTCTGACAATCATGTCTTCAATCACGCCTGATTGGTATTTAGTGGAGCCATCAGCAAGTTGGAGACATATCCGGGTTGGTTTAACTTCTTCAGTTAAGCCAAGCTTTTTGATAGTGGATGCAGGTATTAGGTTGATGCTTGCCCCAAGATCGCATAAAGCTGTCTTGGTGCATTGACCTTCTAATATGCATGGTATCAGAAAACTCCCAGGGTCTTTAAGCTTTTCAGGAAAGCTTTTCAGAATGACTGCACTGCATTCTTCAATGAGGAGAACTCTTTCTGTTTCTCTCTAATCCTTTTTATGACTCAAGATCTCTTTCATGAACTTGGCATAAGAAGGTATTTGCTCAAGTGCCTCTGTAAATGGAATCTTTATTTCAAGAGTCCTGAGATAATCTGCAAAGCGAGCAAATTGCTTATCCTGCTCCTCTTTCCGGGGTTTTTGAGGATAAGGTATCTTGGCTTTATATTCCTCAACCTTAGTTGCTGTAGGTTTATTGCCTACAGAAGTGGTTGAAGAAGCCTTTTTAGAGGGGTTGTCATCAGCACTTGTGTGTGTCTGATCCCTCACTGGCAATTGAGTGCCAGAGTCAGAAGCTGGAGTGACGTGAGACACCAACTCCTTGTCTGTTCCTGGCGCTTGAACGCTAGAACTGTGCCCATTTTGGGCGTTCAGCGCCAGATCTTGCCCATTTTGGGCGTTCAACGCCAGATCCTTGCTTGTTTCTGGCATTGAACGCCAGTTTTTGCTTGTTACTGGCGTTGAACGCCAGTCTTGGGCATGGTCTGGGCGTTCAGCGCCAGCCTTCCACCTGATTGCTGGCGCTTTAACGCCAGAATTACTTTTCCCTGGGCTCTTACTGTCCTCAGGTGAATTTTGGGTGGTTTGCTCATTCCTTAACTCTTTGCTGCCTTGAGGTGGGGTATTTAATATTTTCCCACTTCTTAATTGAACTGCTTGGCATTCTTCTGTTATTTGTCTTGACAGCTGCTGCTTTGTTTGCTTCAATTGTTCTTCCATGTTTATATTAGCCATCCTTGTCTCTTGTAGTTTATCCTTGAATTCGGCTAACTGCTTTGTTAGAAAGTCCAATTGCTGATTGAATTCAGCAGCTTGTTTTACAGGACTGAGTTCAGCAGTTACTGTTTTAACCTCTTCTTTCATGGAAGGGTCACTGCTTAGGTACAGATGCTGATTCCTGGCAACTGTATCAATGAGCTCTTGAGCCTCTTCAATTGTCTTTCTCATGTGGATAGATCCACCAGCTGAGTAATCTAGAGACATCTGAACTCCTTCTGCAAGCCCATAATAGAAGATGTCTAACTGAACCCACTCTGAAAATATTTCAGAGGGGCATTTTCGTAGCATCTCTCTGTATCTCTCCCAGGCATCATAAAGAGATTCATTATCTCCTTGTTTAAAGCCTTGGATGTCCAGCCTTAGCTGTGTCATCCGTTTTGGGAGAAAGTACTGATTCAGGAATTTTTCTGTCAGCTGTTTCCATGTCCTTATGCTGGCCTTAGGCTGGTTATTTAACCACCTCTTGGCTTGATCTTTTACAGCAAATGAAAATAGTAATAGTTTGTAGACATCCTGATCTATTTCCTTATCATGTACTGTGTCAGCAATTTGTAAAAATTGTGCCAGAAACTCTGTAGGTTCTTCCTGTGGAAAACCGGAATACTGGCAATTTTGCTGCACCATGATAATGAGCTGAGGATTCAACTCGAAGCTACTGACTCCAATGGAGGGTATGCAGATGCTACTCCCATATGAAGCAGTAGAGGGGTTAGCATATGACCTCAGAGTCCTCCTGGACTGTTCATTTCCACTTAGATCCATGATAGAGAAAGGAAGATGATGTAAAATAAAAAAAAAATATTTTTATTTATTTATTTATTTATTTCGAAAATGAAATAAATTAAAATAAAATAAATAAAAATGGATGAAAATTTCGAAAAATTGAGGAGAGAGAAAGTGGTTAGGATGTTTTGAAAAGGATATGATGATTTTTGAAAAAGATTTTAAATTTTGAAATAAAAATCTGAATTTTAAAGGAAAATTTCGAAAATTTGCTTTAAAATAGAGAGAAAAGATATTTTTGAATTTAAAGAAGAGAGAGAAAAACAATAAGATCGCACAAGATTTAAAATTTTTAGATCTAATGCTCCTTGTTTTTGGAAATTTTGGAGGGAAAACACCAAGGAACACCAAACATAAAAATTTTAAGATCAAGACACAAGGAAAACTCAAGAACACTTTGAAGAAAGAACACCAAACTTAAAATTTTTAGAAAACCAAACCAAAATTTTCGAAAACCAAAGGGAAATCAACAAGGAAACACCAAACTTAAAATTTGGCACAAAATTTAATAGAGAAATTATTATTTATGAAAAAGAAGATTTTGAAAAGAATATAAAAGATTCTAACCCAATTACCAAGAACACAGACTAACGCTCTAGCCAAATGAGTTATGAATGTAACACTTGTTTTGAAGAAGTATTTTTTTAACCAAGAACAATAATAAGAGATTCTAAACCAAAAAGAAAAATTTTCCTAATCTAAGAAACAAAATAAATCGTCAGTTGTTCAAACATGAACAATCCCCGACAACGGCGCCAAAAACTTGGTGCACGAAAATTACTTCACAATGTAATTTCGCACAACTAACCAGCAAGTGCACTGGGTCGTCCAAGTAATACCTCACGTGAGTAAGGGTCGAATCACACGGAGATTGTTGGTTTGAAGCAATCTATGGTTATCTTGCAATTCTTAGTCAGGAAGTCAATTGTATTTATCAGTTGAATTGCGAATAAACAAGAGAGCATGGGTTAAAGGTTACTTGTTATGCAGTAATGAAGAATATGTTGGAGTTTTGGAGATGCTTTGTCTTCTGAATCTCTGCTTTCCTCTGTCCTCTGATTCATGCACGCACGTCCTTCTATGGCAAGTTGTGTGTTGGTGGATCACCGTTGTCAATGGCTACCATCCATCCTTCCAGTGAAAAGGGTCCAGGTGCGCTGTCACCGCACGACTAATCATCTGCAGGTTCTCAATCGTACCGGAATAGGATTTACTATCCTTTTGCGTCTGTCACTACGCCCAGCACTCACGAGTTTGAAGCATGTCACAGTCATTCAATCCCAGAGCCCTACTCGGAATACCACAGACAAGGTTTAGACTTTCCGGACTCTCATGAATGCCGCCATCAATCTAGCTTATACCACGAAGATTCTGATTAAGAGATCCAAGAGATATTCATTCATTCTACGGTGGAACAGAAGTGGTTGTCAGGCACGCGTTCGTGGGGGAATGATGTTGATTGTCACATTCATCACATTCATGTTGAAGTGCGAATGAATATCTTAGATAGGAACACGCATGTTTGAATAGAAAACAGGAATACTTGCATTAATTCATCGAGACACAGCAGAGCTCCTCACCCCCAACAATGGAGTTTAGAAACTCATGCCGCCAAAGAGTACAAAGATCAGATCTAAAAATGTCATGAGATACAAAATAAGTCTCTAAAAGTTGTTTAAATACTAAACTAGTAGCCTAGGTTTACAAAAAGTGAGTAGACTATGACAGATGGTGCAGAGATCCACTTCTGGGGCCCACTTGGTGTGTGCTGGGGCTGAGACTTAAATATTTCACGTGCATAAGGCTGTTTTGGGCGTTCAACGCCAGGTTTGGATCCATTTCTGGCGTTGAACTCCAACTTTTAATCCTTTTCTGGCGCTGGACGCCAGAATTGGGCAGAGAACTGGCGTTGAACGCCAGTTTACGTCATCTATCCTTGAGAAAAGTATGGACTATTATATATTTCTGGAAAGCCCTGGATGTCTACTTTCCAACGCAATTGGAAGCGCGCCATTTCGAGTTCTGTAGCTCCAGAAAATCCACTTTGAGTACAGGGAGGTCAGAATCCAACAGCATCAGCAGTCATTTTTCAACCTGAATTAGATTTTTGCTCAGCTCCCTCAATTTCAGCCAGAAAAATACCTGAAATCACAGAAAAATACACAACTCATAGTAAAGTCCATAAATATGAATTTTTCTTAAAAACTAATGGAAATAAACTAGAAACTAACTAGAATATCCTAAATACTATATGAAATTACCCCCAAAAAGCGTATAAAATATCCGCTCATCAGTAACCCACACACTTTTGAGAAACACCACTTTTGTTTTGAACTCGTCTTTTTATTATCCAATTTTTTCCATCAAGACATCCTCCATGCAATCCGATCATTGGAGGAAAAAGCATGCAAGTTTAAGCACTTAAACAAAGGAAAAAGAAAAAAAGTAAATAGTAGATGCAATACATGCAGAAAAAGGAGGGGTAACTGGTGCGGATTTCTAATGTCCACAATTGAACCGACAAGTGCACCGGGTCCTACCAAGTAATACCTCAGGTGAGTGAGGATCGATCCCACGAGGATTGATGGACTGAGCAACAATAGTCGAATGACTCACTTATTCAGCCAAGCAGAAAGTGATGTTTTGAGGGTTGCATATCACATTAAACAGTCCTTTAGAGAGTGAGAAAGCAAACAGTAGAAATGGTGTGAAATATATGTGAGAAAACAGTTAAGGTTCCAGAGTTATTTATTCATCCGAATTAAGTTTTCTTACCAACTATTCTAATCATACAAGATTCATTTAATGTCAAACTGTAATTGACTAAACCCTAATTCCTTAGTGATTTAGTCTCCTCTAACCTAATCAACCAGCAATGTCTTGGTCACTTAATGTAGATTAGAGGATTAAGTTCAAATCTAGTTTATTAGCCATAAAAACCCTAATTACTCAAATATAAGAGGATTATATGTGACGTATCTTGTTAAGTCCAAGTAATTAGCAATTTAGGAGGAATTTACTTTCAAGCTAGTATTCAAGTGAGATAACTCTTCCAAGAATCACAAGAATGCATATAAAATAAGGGTTATTCTTCCAATCTACCTAGATTCATAAGATGAAGAACGAAAGTAATCCTTGAAACTAAATCAATACATTAATTAATATAGAACAACAATAGTCTTAATCCATAGAAATAAACAGAGCTCCTAACCTTAACCAAGAAGGTTTAGTGGCTCATGACTCAGAGAGAAAACTAGGGTTCAGAAAATGTGATAGTGCGTAAGAGAGAAGATCCCCCGAAGGGCGGAATCTTTTTCCTTTTATATCTAACCTAATTTGATTTGAAACTAAAATGAAATAATAAATTATAAAACTAATAGATTTTGTTTGTAATTAAAAATAACTGAAATAAAATAAAATAGAATAATTAAAAGCTAAATCCAACTAAAGATGCTCTTTTTATGAAGTGTGATCCGGATCATTCGCGCTAAATGCCAGATCCAGCGTTTAGCACCCTTGTGGGCAGAAATCTTCCATTCATCTCCGACTTGTTGGCGCTAAATGCCAGGCTTGGCGTTTAGTGCCGTAGTAGGCAGAAAGCTTCCTTGCGTTACTGAGTTGCTAGCACTAAACTCCCAGGTCCGCGTTTAGCGCCAGCTTGGCAAATTTGAATTCCTCTTCTTTTCTTGCACACGAACTCTGCCAAACTGATCCAAACTTCACCTAAAATGATTAAAATACCAAAGAAACTCAAAGTAGCATCCAAAGAGGTTTCAAACACCAAAATTTAATTAAAACTCAATAAATTCTAACTTAAAATAAGCAAAAAATGAGGGAAAGATGCTCACGCATCAACAGACCAAACTTGAACTGTTGCCTGTTCTCAAGCAACTAAGAACAGTACATGATTGAGAAGAGAAAATGCCTAAGACTTGAGTGTTCATTTAAGCTCCTCTCCAATTACTGAGTGGGGTTAGTGCCACTGTGATTCTGAACAGGTTTGGCATCTCACTATCCTTTAAAGCTCAGAAATATTGATATCCTTTAGAACTAGAACTCGGATGATATTATGGATTCTCTTACTCCTTAAGCTCTGATTGATCCTTGAACACAACTTTTTCTTTTCTTTTCTTTGGTGTTTTGCACCTTGAGCCTAGCCGTGACGCTAAGTGTTTTGTCTCAGGCTTAATTTGACACAACACCACAAGCACTTAACTGGGAAACTCTTTGACTTATAATTTTTCTTTTAATTTCTCTCAGTTAGTGGTGCTCAGAGCCTTTGGCATATTTTGTAATTGCACTTGGTCTCGACTCTTAGTGCTTTGTCTCAAGGGTTACTTGACACTTTTGCACCACAAGAATATGGTTAGAAAAACAACTCTTTGAGCTTTTAATCATGTTTGACCTTCCTAACCATTGATGCTCAGAGCCTTGGACCTTGCTTTTTATTTATTTATTTTTTTGCTCTTTGTTTTGCTTCAAAGATTAATGTCTTACTCAATTTAGAGAATCCATAATATTTCTCTAAGTTCCTGTACCTCAAAAATCAGCACTCTTAACTTCAATATCAATTATGCACTGTTCAGTTCATACATTCAGAATTATAGATAATACCACGACAACAAAGTAACCAGAACAACTTAGAATATATATAACTCAGGTCTCATGCATTTTACTACTTCTTTTCTTTTTCTTTTGATTTTTCAAGCTCAACGAGCAATATATGAAACATTTTTTAAAATAAACATAAGATATCAAATTAAATAACTAAGCTAGAAAAACCATAAAATACTACTAATAATCATATAAAGGCTTCAAACAGATAACAAAAAATAAGATAAAATACTAAAAAATAGAAAATAAATAACACAGCAGATAATGAAACTCAACCACCTCAGTCCTAGTGACTGCTCCCTCCCGGGAATACTCTCCAGTGCCTCAGCTCCTTCAACTCTTGCCTTTGGCTCTGCTGTTCCTCCACTAGCTGATGAAGGAGGGCAGAGTGGTCCTAATGCTCTTTCCTCAGCTGATCAACAGAAGACGTCAGCTCCCCAATAGATGTGGTCAACTGATCCCAATAGTCACGAGGAGGGAAATAATATCCCTGACACATCTCACGCTACTCCTGTTGAGGAGGGCAAATTGGCTCTTGAGGTGGTGCTCGTCCAAGCTCCTTGGTGTACTCCATACCCCTCTGTGTGATGGGCCTCTCAATGTCAATAGGGGTATCCCCATCAATGCGAACTCAGGCGGCCTCACACAGGCAGAAGATGAGGTGGGAGAAGGCCAATCTAGCAGAGGTGGAGGCCTTCGCTGCTATGCTATACGGCTCCTATGGGATCACACGTTGTACCTCCACCTCATTACCGAGCATGATGCAGTGAATCATCACAGCTCGGTCAACGGTAACCTCCGACCGGTTACTTGTAGGGATGATAAGCGCTGAATGAACTCTAACCATTCTCGAGCGACCGACTTGAGATTATGCCTTCCCAGCTGGTATGGATGATCTCTAGTATTGCTCCTCTATTGTGCTCTGGGGAGACATATATTTGTGAGGACCTGATCCTGTCTCTTATTAGTGTTGACCCTCTGAGTGTAAGAGTGAGGGTCATTTCTGGATGGTGGCAACTGTAGTATATCCCTCACCCTCTCTGGACTGAACTCTAAGATCCTCCCTTAGACCATAGTGTGCTAGTTCTTTGGATCGGGGTTCACACCCTTGATATTCTTGTAAGTCACCCAAGTATTGGTATAGAACTCCCTGAATATCAGAACACCCATATCCGTCACAGGGTTACATCCCACTTGCCAACTCCTTCTCAGAATCTATTCTTGGATCTCTGGATACTCATTCAACTACAAGTCAAATAAGACGTCTGGGATCACCTTCTTTTTGCTTACAATCTCATTAAAGTGATCCTTGTGGGTCTTGGAAAAGAACCAGCTAAAATCAAATGGATTAGTTGCAGGAGCCTTTTCTTTTCTCTTCCTTGAAGAGGATTTTTCAGTTTTTAGTGCCATGTATAAGATGATGGAAATGTAAAAACAGAGTGCCCTAACACCAAACTTAAAGCTTTTGCTCGTCTTCGAGTAAAGAAAAATAGAAGGAAAAAGGGTAAGAAAGAGAATGGTACAATGGAAGATATGGTGGACGGGGTGTGTGGTAAAAAGTGAAGCTAAAATTAAGAGTAGTGGAAGAAAATGATGCGCGGGAGGGGGGTTACAGCTAAGACAGAAAAAAGAAAGGAACAAACAAAAATAGTGAAGGGGAAGTATGAATGATAAAGGGGAGAAAGAGATTGAAGGTGGAGAATGGTGATGTAGTGAAAAGTAAAAAAGAAAGAATGGGTATTTATAGAATGGGGGGGGTTACCATTGGGAGGGATGGAAAAATGTTAAAAGGGGTGGTGTTGATGGCAAATGGAGTAGGTGGGTAGGGTGTGGGGAAAGGAAAGAGCGTAAATGGGGGAGGGGTCTTAAAAACGGTAAAAAAATTGGCAGAATGGGGATGGAGTTAAGGGGGGAAAAGAGGGAGTGGGATGGGTGGATGTGATTGTCAAAAGGGTGGGACCCATGTGATTTTACCATTTTCAGGATGCATGTGCGTTCTTCAAGGTTCATGTTCGCGCTGTTGGCGCTAAATGCCAGTTTCGGCATTTATTGCCGCAGTGTTTCATTGTTGATGCCAATTGGGGAGTTAAACGCCCTCCCTGGCGTTTAACGCCAGTACACTATTTCACACATTATTTTTCAACAGAGGACGAGCCTTGGGGCGTTTAGCGCCCTATGAGGTATGGAAGCTATGGTTTTGTGCTCTCTAGGGTGTTAAATGCCCTCCCAATGTTTAACGTCAACACCCTAGCTGCCACTCCTGACACTAAACGCCTTCCATGACGTTTAACGCCCAAATCAACGCATGATGCACGGGAACTTGTATTGCTACAAATTTTTCTTTGGCAAGTATACCGAATTATCGTCAAGTAAAAACTCACAATAGAGTGAGGTCGAATCCCACAGGGATTTTGATTGGTCGAGCAATTTTAATTAGAGGAGTGTTCTAGTCAAGCTAAGCCAAATTGAGTGAGAATTGCAGAAACTTAAATGCGGGAAAGATAAATGACATGGAATGTAAATCTGCAGAATCTTAAATGGGGAGTTGGAGAGATGAGCATGAAAGTAAATAACAGAAAGTAAAGAGAATGGGTAAGATCAGAGATGGGAAATTTATTGGGTTTAGGAGATGTTGCATTCTCCAGATCAAATTCATCTTCATCTCTTCCTCAATCAATGCATTCATTGATCTCCTTGGCAATCTTAGGTGATTGGATCCCAATTCCTTGGCAACCCAATCTCTCTAAACTTGAACAATTGCCCAATTCCTTGATTTAATTGCTCATGGGAAGAGATGAAGTATGGTCACTGATTATACCACATGTATTTCCAAATCAAAGTGTTGGTAGGATTATATGTCACTATATCCATCCGAACCCCAATTTGGTCCAACATGAGAAATCATTTCTAGCATTATCCCCTCATTCCTCTTCCAAGACTCAGAGGAGATCCAATTATGGAGAGTTTCTTTTCCAAGATAACTAACCTATTGGATGAAGATCAAAAGCTTTCTAGTAGAATCAAGAGAAAAGAAAGAGGAAGAAGAATGAAACTACAATTGATCTATCAAATTACAATAGAGCTCCCTAACCCAATGAAAAGGGATTTAGTTCTTCATAGCTCTGGGAATGGAAATTAAAGATGAAGAGTGCCTTGTAAAATTAAACTAGAATTTACAGGAAAAGTAAATATACAGAGTGTAGCTCCCAATAATGCCAATCTCTTTTCTAATTCAAAACTACCCCTATATATACTACTCTTCTGATCTTCTAGTTAGCTCTTCAAGCCTTGGATATGGGCCTTTGATCTTTAGTTGAAGCAATTACAGTCTTCTGTGGGCTTAGCTATGCTTGTAGAAAAAGAGTGGGTTAAGCATGGTATGCAATTAGTCAGGACGTTAATGGTGTTAACGTTAAGTGTAAATTTTGGTTCGAAAACGTTAGTGACACTAACTTTGTCACTAACGTCCCAATCCAATTGAGCCACGTTAACTCTCACGTTAGTGGCACTAACGTGACCACTAACATAGCCTTTTTGTCCTTCGCTAGCGTTATTGGCACTAACTTTGCCAATAACGCTACACCTTGTCCCTTTCTCTCACGTTAATGGTCCACGTTAGTGTAACTAACGTGACCTTTAACGTGGGCATACCATGACACGAGGGCGTTAGTGACAATAACTTTGTCACTAACGCTACAACAATTTCCTCTCTTCGACGTTAGTGCTCACGTTAATGATATTAACATGGCCACTAACGTGGGTGTGCTTTGCCATCTCCAACGTTAGTGACAGAGTTAGTGTCACTATCATTGGCATCTCATCCCTTGCTCCACGTTACCCTTCACGTTAGTGGCATTAACGTGGCCACTAACGCAGGTAATCTAGGCCTGGTCCAACGTTAGTGACAAAGTTATTGTCACTAACGTTGGCGAGCACTTCTTTGTTCCACATTAGAGTTCACGTTAATATCATTAACGTGGCCCTTAACGTGGTTATGTGTGGCCTTTGCAATGTTAGTGGTGCTAACTTTACCACTAACGTTGGAGCTTCCTCTTCCTTCCACGTTAGTTCCTACGTTGGTGAAGCTAACGTGGGTTGTGATGGCTTTCGAAGGCGTTAGTGGTGATAACTTTACCACTAACGTTGCAAGCTTGCTCCCTTTCTACGTTAGTGGTCACGTTAGTGATACTAACGTGGCTGCTAACGTGGTTCTTCTATGCTTCCTTTGTCCTGAAATCAAACAAACAAGGTGCATCAAAGCTTTATTCCAGGTCATGAGATCTTGCACTATATAATTTGGCATTCAATTCATGCATTATTCTCATGAAATCATGTAAAGTTCACAATATTTGCTTGAATCAAGGTGTAAGTGTACATTCACCCAAAACTTGCTTATTTCCTAATAAAATGCATGAAACTACCTGAAAACTTTAAAGAAAAGGCCAGTGAAACTGGCCAAAATGCCCTGGCATCACAACACCAACCTTAAAGCTTGCTTGTCCCTAAGTAAGTACTGAAACATAAGAATGATGAATGAAAGAATAAGAGAAACAAGTCCTTATTATAAAAGTTAGGTCCTTGGTTCATGGGGTTTCATGCATAGCAACTTAGGTTCATGCCTTTGCTGGTTTCCAGGTCCTTATCATGCCCTTGAACACTCACTTGACTGCATCCTATGAGATCCTTTTTTCATTGATCCTCCCACCCTTTTTTTTCAGGGTTTATTGCTTTCTTAGGCTAAGTGCTTTGTGAGGGGGCAACTCTTTAAGATAAGCTTTCAGCCAACACTCTCGAACCAGTTGGTTCAAGGTGCTAGGTGTTGAAACACCCCTAAGGACCTACTCCCTCAAGTCTCTCCCCCACACATACACACCACAGGCATATGGTTTGTTATTTTCTTGCTTGAGGCCTTGGTGTCCAGCACCTCTTTGGGTCACTAAGTGCTTTGTAGCAAGGTTGCTCTTGATAGTGGATTTTTAGTTGATAATCCCGGGTTAATTAACCCAAGTTACCAAGTGATAAAGCACTCCTAAGAACTTATTCATCCAAGCAGATCCTTTGCACAAGAGCACCACAGACACATGCCTCAAGATTCAAACCCTTGGTGCCTAGCCTTATTTCTTATTCTTTTTTCCTTCTTTTTCACACTCTAACTTTTCTTTTTCTTTTTTTTTATTGGAATCTTGTTATTTAGCCAGTCTCATAGGATGTGCTTCAAGCATATGATTCAAAACACATAATTGCCTTTATACCTTGTTGGTGAACCAACTTAGCTAATCAATTACCGCACCACAAACATTGGGACTTTACTTCACAATATGAACTCCACTCTTGTTCTTCATAACATTCTTTTTCATTTAGCTCAAAAGACAAGCATACAATTAAGCAAGATGAAAATGCAATAGGGAACTTAGACTAGCAACTCAAAACATCAGTAAAGAGAAACAAGCAGAATATGAATGTTCATGAGAACAGGATTAAATCCTACTTCCACTTTAAGCACTACAATTCAGAGACAGTTAAGTACAATACAACCTCTTGTTGTTTTCTTGTTTCCTCCTTGTCATCATCATCCATAGTCTTTGCATCCTTCTTTGTCTCCTTGGATGATGGTGTATAGTTATTTCAAGAGATTGATTGAATTCCTGAAAAAAAATAATTGGAAGTTGCTTGTTCCCCCAAGCACTTGAAACATGGTTTGCATACATGTATGCTTGTAATTTTCTGAACTTAAGTTGGTGTGTGAACACCAAACTTAGTTCCTTGCCTACTATAGATTTAAATCATGCAAGGAATCTCATGTGCTTTTATTAAGAAAACAGCTATGAACTAGAAACTAAACACCTGTCAAGTAGTTTCTCTGATTATTAGAGTCAGTGACTTATCATTGAAGGGTTGTAATGTGATTTTTAAATGAAGTCTTTGGTGGAACACCAAACTTAGAATTACACATTCACCCTTGGATTGTTTTGGTGTGCAACACCAAACTTAGCTCCTCACAATACAGAGAAATCTACTTGTATCTTTTATTGAGACAATCATGAAAAGATAACTACCTCACGTTGGGTTGCCTCCCAACAAAGTGCTTTTTTAGTGTCGCTAGCTCGACGGTTGCTCCCTTGTTAGGGTGGTTGGTAATGCCTCAAGTCTTCCCCTCTCACAGTAAATCTATCTCCATTGGCTTCATTAAGAATCTCCACATGTTCTAAGGAGAGAATTCTGCTGATGGTATATACTTGAGGTAGCTGAGATGGAATGGTGGGGAGATGAGGTGGGATTAATGGGAAATGAGCAGAGATCACTTTATCTCCTGGAGAGAAGTCCTCTGTAGGGATCTTTTTGTTCCTCCATCCCCTTGGCACCTTTTTCCTTTCTTCTCTTGGTGCTGCCTTGCTCCTTGTGGCCTCTTTTTCCAGGGAAACCTTGTTGCTAGTCTCATATAACTTTTGTGGGTTCAGCTCCTCCTGGGTTTCCCTTGGCTGTTGTGCCTCCTGACTGCATTGCTTGTCAACAAAAGTGATTCCCAGGTGTCCTATTTGTGATTCCTTGTCTGTTTCCTCCCTGGTTGTCCTATTATGATTTTCCCTGAATTCTTTATTTTCTTGATCTGTTTCTTGTGAGGGTTTAAAGACATTGAAGGTAAGTTGTTCATCATGTATCCTCAATATTAGTTCTCCTTGCTCCACATCTATAAGTGCTCTGGCCGTGGCTAGGAATGATCTTCCCAGGATGATTGGATGGATGTGACTCTCTTCCATCTCCAGGACAACAAAATCTGTGGAAAGGAAGTAGTTTCCAACCTTTACCAACACATTTTCAACCACTCCTATTGCTTGTTTTTGAGTTTTGTCAGCCAATTGGATGATTACATCTGTGGGCGTTAACTCATTGATTTGAAGCTTCTTCATGAGGGATAAAGGCATTAAGTTGATGCTTGCTCCCAGGTCACACAGTCCCCTATCAATCCTTGTTTCTCCTATAGCACAAGGGATATGAAAACTCCCTGGGTCCTTCCTTTTTGTAGGCAACTCTGTTTGAATGAGAGCACTGCACTCCTTATTCATCACTATTATTTGCCCACCTTTCAGTGAATTCTTCTTGGTCAACAGCTCCTTCATACACTTAATGTATGAGGACATTTATTGGAGAGCCTTGATGAATAGTATGTTTACATGGAGAGATGCAAATATGTTGAGGAATCTTGAGTATACTTTCCCTTCTACACCCCCTTGAGTCTTTGGGGAAATGGTGCTTTGGGTGCATAGGGGTTCAAAACCTCCTTCTCCCTTGGCTCTTTTCTTTATGTGGACTCAATTTCTTGGTATTTCTCGTCTGGATGGGCTTTTGAACCACCTTGGGGGTACTTTGATGGTTTGTTCACTTCTTCCAAATTCTTCTCATCACTTATAGTGACCATCTTGCATTCTTCCCATCTCACTTTCTTTGCTTCCCCTCTCGGATTTTTCTCTGTGTCACTAGGGAAACTATCAGTAGGCTTAGGGATCTGCTGAGAGAGATATCCTACTTGAGATTCGAGCCTCTTGATGGTGTCCCCCTGATTTTTTATATTAGCTCGTACTTCACCCTTGAACACTCTATTGTCTTGAATTTCCTTGCATACACCTTCAAGCAGAGCCTCAATTCTGGACAGTCTATCTTCAGATTGTGATGGGGGGTTGGGGTTAGATGGTTGAGAATGGCATTTTGGTTTTGATATGGATGTTGAGAGGTATTGTTGGGTGGGTGCTGATATGATCTCTGTGTGGAATGTTGGTAGGCTGCATTGTTGTTGGGGTTGTGACGTCTCTGATCTTGGCCTTGGTCTTGTTGATTTTTCCATCCAAAGTTTGGATGGTTCTTCCAACCAGGATTATAAATTTTGGAGTATGGATCATGGGCTTGCCTGGGTGAGTTCCCAGTCACCTCATTCCTCTGTGTTCACTCCTTCTTGAGCTGATGGTGAGGTAGTGACTGCTGCAACTTGGTTCCTTTCCACCTGCTTGGTAAGGTCAGCCAACTGCTTGGTGATCATCTTATTTTGAGCTAGCAGTGCATTCATATGGTTCAACTCCATTACTCCTCGAGTGTTGCTCCTCTCAGAAGCATAGAAATAGTCATTCTCAGCCACAGTCTCAATGACATCTATGGCTTCTTCAATGGCTGATAAACCACTATTTCATGGTTTATCTTGTGCTTAATTGGGTGGATTTTATCAACTCTTTACCCACTTATTCATACTATTTGCATGGTTTTACAGTTGCCTTCCTAATTATGTGCTTTGATTGAAAACATGCTTCTTTGGCCTTAAGTTCCCTATGTTTAAATCCTCTCTTATTACCATTAGATGCCTTGATATGTGTGTTAAGTGATTTTAGAGATTACAGGGAAGGAATGGCTCAGAGGATGGAAAGGAAGCATGCAAAAGTGGAAGGAATACAAGAAGTTGGAGAAATTGCTAAGCTGTCCAACCTGACCTCTTCGCACTCAAACGGCTACAACTTTAGCTACAGAGGTCCAAATGATGCGGTTTCAGTTGCGTTGGAAAGTTAACGTTCGGGGCTTCGATTTGATATATAATATGCCATAGTTGATCTGACGCTAGGCGACGCGACTGCGTGATCCATGCGGACGCGTTGCAGTGACGAAAAACCAGCGTGGCAGATTTTCTCTCTGGCGATTTTTGGGCTGTTTCTGACCCAGTTTTCGGCCCAGAAAGCACAGATTAGAGGCTATAAAGTGGGAGAATACATCCATTCATGAAAAATCTTTCATAATTCACAATTTTAGGATTTAGATGTAGTTTTTAGAGAGAGAGGTTCTCTCCTCTCTCTTAGGATTAGGATTTAGGATTTCTCTTAGTTTTAGGAGTGACTCTCAATCCCAGGTTCAATGTTATTCAATTTATATTTCTCTTCTACTTTTAGATACTCTAATACTTTTATTTGTTAATTACTTATGTTGCCCATTTGATTCATAAATCTTTCATGTTAGATTGGATTGCTTTTATTAATATAATTTGAGGTATTTCAGACTTATGATTGCTCTCTTTAATTTATTAATGCTCTTTGTTTATCCAAATTATTTTCATTCAAGTAGACTTTTTTCCCTTTTGGCTTTGGTTGAGTCATTGGAGACACTTGAGTTATCAAACTCATTGTTGATTGAAAATTGGATTTCTTCATTTCATTAATTCAAGTTCCAATAACTCTAGCCTTTCCCAAGGAAAGACTAGGACCTGAGGAATAAAAATTAATTCATCCACTTTACTTACCTTCATAGTTAGAGGTTAACAAAGTGGAAGAAAAATCTAATTCTCATTACAATTGATAAGGATAACCAAGATAGGACTTCCAGTTCTCATACCTTGCCAAAAGTTTATTTTACAGTTATTTATTTATTTTTATTACTTTGAAAATATACCTGTGCCCATTGCCCAAACTCCAGAACCCCAATTTACAAACTCATAACCAATAATAAGAACATACCTCCCTGCAATTCCTTGAGAAGACGACCCGAGGTTTAAATACTTCGGTTATCAATTTTAAAGGGGTTTGTTACTTGTGACAACCAAAACGTTTGTATGAAAGGATTTCTGTTGGTTTAGAGACTATATCTACAACGCGACTATTTTTATAAAATTCTTTACTGGCAAAAATCCTAACATCAAAATGGCGCCGTTGCCGGAGATTGCAAACGTGTGCCTTATTATTGGTTATTGTAAATATTTGCTTGTTTATTTGTTTTTATTTTTGTTTTTATTTTTGCTTTTTCGTAAATTAAGAGGTTATTGGTTTTTATTTGGTTATTAAAAATTTTTCAAAAAAAAAAAAATTGTTCTGTGTTCATCTTGACCTTCAAGTTCTTCGTGTTCATCTTGACCTTCAAGTTGTTCTTAATTGTTTTCTTCATTTTGATCTAAAAATTTTAAGTTTGGTATCATTTTATTGTTTTTAATTAGATTTTCGAATTTTCCTTTTTAAAATTCAAATTTTTATTTTAAAATTTTTTTATCTTATTTCAAAAATTAAATTTCAAATTTCAATATTTAAATTCCAAAATTCAAAATCCAAATTTAAAATTTTAAATTTAAAATTTTAAAAATCAAACCTTTTCAAAAATTAAATCTTTTTCAAATTTTTATCTTATATTGTTGACTTTTTCAAAATTCAAATTTCAAAATTTAAAAATTCAAATTTAAAAATTTTCAAAATTCATAATTCAAAAATTTAAAATTCAAAAAAATTTCAAAACTCAAAATTCAAAATTTAATTTTTCAAATTCAAAAATTTTAAATAACCTTTTTAATTTAAATTTGTTTTTATTTTTGTTTTTAATTTTTATTAACTAACTATGAGTTCTCACCCCTCTCGCTTTGAGTTTAGTTCTAATAATGTTGAAAGGAATGGAAGCTACAACAGAAACATGCATCAAGATCAGAACAGTCAAGGATGGATAGAGCCAAGAGGATCTGATCAACCCTTTAGACAACAACACCCTCCAAGATATCATGGGCAAGGACCACTCAACACTGCATACTAAGCTGATAGATATGGTGGACCCCCTTGTAATTACTAACAAGCCCCATCATATGCCTATGAACCATCTCCTCAACACAACTCTGGACCACCATACTCACAAGTCCCTTACCACCAAACACCCTCATATGATCCTAACCCGTATCCACCATACCAACCACCTTATGAGCCAAATGAACCATACACAGAACCACCACCTTTCCAACACAACTACTCTCATGAACCACCACCTCAATATTCACCAACTCCATGTCATTATCAAGATGAACCACCTTCCTACTATGAACCCTCTCTCCCAACCAATGAATCCTTATATCCACCCCAACCTCCAATGGATGACAGACTTTATATTATTCTTCAAAGCAAGAAAGGATGAATAAGAGTGTGCTAAATTTCGCGGCCGCCTTAGGCGAGTTCGTAAATATAATAGCTTCCCAATATCTGAGCACTCAAAGAACTCCCATGGCTACATGTGGATAATCAAAAGAAGAGCAAAGCATGAAGAAGACACTAGAAACCTCGGTGGACAATGAGGAACATGGCTTTGTATTGGAACAAGTGGAGTGATGAGCGAATATTTTATACGCTTTTTGGGGTTAATTTCATATAGTTTTGAGTATGTTCTAGTTAGTTTTTAGTCTATTTTCATTAGTTTTTAGGAAAAATTCATATTTCTGGACTTTACTATGAGTTGTGTGTTTTTCTGTAATTTCAGGTATTTTTCTGGCTGAATTTGAAGGAGCTGAGCAAAAATCTGATTCAGGCTGAAAAAGGACTGCTGATGCTGTTGGATTCTGACCTCCCTGCACTCAAAGTGGATTTTCTGGAGCTACAGAACTCGAAATGGCATGCTTCCAATTGCGTTGGAAAGTAGACATCTAGGGCTTTCCAGCAATATATAATAGTTCATACTTTACATAAGGATAGACGATGTAAACAGGCGTTCAACGCCAGTTCTCTGCCCAATTCTGGCGTCCAGCGCTAGAAAAGGATCAAAAGCTGGAGTTGAACGCCCAAACTGGCACAAAAACTGGCGTTCAACTCCACAAATGGCCTCTGCACGTGAATTGCTTAAATCTCAGCCCCAGCACACACCAAGTGGGCCCCAGAAGTGGATCTCTGCATCATCCATCATAGTTTACTCATTTTTTGTAAACCTAGGCTACTAGTTTAGTATTTAAACAACTTTTAGAGACTTGTTTTGCATCTCATGACATTTTAGATCTGAACTTTGTACTCTTTGATGGCATGAGTCTCTAAACTCCATTGTTGGGGGTGAGGAGCTCTGCTGTGTCTCGATGAATTAATGCAAGTATTTCTGTTTTCTATTCAAACACGCTTGTTCCTATCTAAGATGTTCATTCGCGCTTAACTGTGATGAAGGCGATGATCCGTGACACTCATCACCATTCTCAACCCATGAACGTGTGCCTGATAACCACCTCCGTTCTATATCAGATTGAATGAGTATCTCTTAGATCTCTTAATCAGAATCTTCGTGGTATAAGCTAGAATTGATGGCGGCATTCATGAGAATCCGGAAAGTCTAAACCTTGTCTGTGGTATTCCGAGTAGGATTCAGGGATTGAATGACTGTGACGAGCTTCAAACTCCTGAAGGCTGGGCGTTAGTGACAAACGCAAAGGAATCAAGGGATTCTATTCCAACCGGATCGAGAACCAACCGGTGATTAGCCGTGCTGTGACAGAGCGCGTGAGTGTAGTTTTCACTGGAAGGATGGAAGGTAGCCATTGACAACGGTGATCCACCAACACACAGCTTGCCATAGGAGGACGTGCGTGCGTGAACAAGAAGACAGAGGAAAGCAGAGATTCAGAAGACAAAGCATCTCCAAAACTCCAACATATTCTCCATTACTGCACAACAAGTAACCTTTAATCCATGCTCTCTTGTTTAATTGCAATTCAACTGATAAACATAATTGACTTCCTGACTAAGATTTACAAGATAACCATAGATTGCTTCAAACCAACAATCTCTGTGGGATTTGACCCTTACTCACGTGAGGTATTACTTGGACGACCCAGTGCACTTGCTGGTCAGTGGTACGAGTTGTGAAAAGTGTGATTCACAATTTGTGCACCAAGTTTTTGGCGCCGTTGCCGGGGATTGTTCGTGTTTGGACAACTAACTCTTTATTTTGTTGCTTAGATTAGGAAAAATTTCTCCTTTTTTTGTTTAGAGTCTCTTATTATTGTCGTGTTAAAATTTTAGAATCCTTATTTTCTTTTTAAAATCTTTTTCAAAAAAATAATTTTTCTACTAAATTCTGTGCCAAACTTTAAGTTTGGTGTTTTCTTGTTAATTTTTCTTAAAATTTTCGAAAATTTATTTTGGTTTTCTAAAAAATTTTAAATTTGGTGTTCGTCCTTCATGTTCTTGTGTTCTTGTGAGTCTTCAAAGTGTTCTTGAGTTTTTCTTGTGTCTTGATCTTAAAATTTTTAAGTTTGGTGTTCCTTGGTGTTTTTCCTCCAAAATTTTCGAAAATAAGGAGCATTAGATCTAAAAATTTTAAATCTTGTGCTATCTAATTGTTTTTCTCTTTCCTCTTAAAAATAAAAAATATCTTTTCTCTCTATTTTAAAAACAATTTTTCGAAAGATATTTCTAAAAATTCAGATTTTTATTTCAAAATTAAAATTTTTTTTTTCAAAATCATCGTATCCTTTTCAAAACTTCCTAACCACTTTCTCTCTCCTCAGTTTTTCGAAAATCTTCACTCAATTTTTATTTATTTTAATTTATTTCATTTTCGAAATAAATATATAAATAAATAAATAAATAAATAAAAATATTTCTTTCTATTTTACATCATCTCCCTTTCTCCATCATGGACATAAGCAGAAATGAACAATCCAGGAGGACTCTGGGGTCATATTCTAACCCCTCTACTGCTTCATATGGGAGTAGTATCTGCATACCCTCCATTGGAGTCAGTAGCTTTGAGTTGAATCCTCAGCTCATTATCATGGTGCAGCAAAGTTGCCAGTATTCCGGTCTTCCACAGGAAGAACCTACAGAGTTTCTGGCACAGTTTCTACAGATTGCTGACACAGTACATGATAAAGAAATAGATCAGGATGTCTACAGACTATTACTGTTTTCATTTGCTGTAAAAGATCAAGCTAAGAGGTGGTTGAATAACCAACCTAAGGCCAGCATAAAGACATGGAAACAGCTGACAGAAAAATTCCTGAATCAGTACTTTCCCCCAAAACGGATGACACAGCTAAGGCTGGACATCCAAGGCTTTAAACAAGGAGATAATGAATCTCTTTATGATGTCTGGGAAAGATACAGAGAGATGCTACGAAAATGCCCCTCTGAAATGTTTTCAGAGTGGGTTCAGTTAGATATCTTCTATTATGGGCTTGCAGAAGGAGCTCAGATGTCTCTTGATTACTCAGCTGGTGGATCTATCCACATGAGAAAGACAATTGAAGAGGCTCAAGAGTTCATTGATACAGTTGCCAGGAATCAGCATCTGTACCTAAGCAATGACTCTTCCATGAAAGAAGAGGTTAAGACAGCAACTGCTGAACTCAGTCCTGTAAAACAAGCTGCTGAATTCAATCAGCAATTGGACTTTCTAACAAAGTAGTTAGCCGAATTCAAAGAAAGGTTACAAGAGACAAGGATGGCTAATATACATATGGACGAACAGTTTAAGCAAACAAAGCAGCAGCTGTCAAGGCAAATAGCAGAAGAATGCCAAGCAGTTCAACTAAGAAGTGGGAAAACATTAAATACCCCACCTCAAGGCAGCAAAAAGCTAAGAAATGAGCAAACCACCCAAAATTCACCTGAGGACAGTAAGAGCCCAGGGAAAAGTAATTCTGGAACTAAAACGCTAGAAAATTGGTGGAAGGCTGGCGCTGAACGCCCAGACCATGCTCAGGACTGGCGTTCAACACCAGAAACAAGGCAAGACTAGCGTTCAACGCCAGAAATGGGTAAGGATCTGGCGTTGAACGCCCAAAATGGGCAAGATCTGGCACTGAACGCCCAAAATGGGCACAGTTCTGGCGTCCAGTTTCACTCCAGCTTCTAACTCTGGCACTCAATCGCCAGTGAGGGATCAGACACATACAAATGCTGATAACAACCCCTCTAAAAAGGCTTCTTCAACCACTTCTGTAGGCAATAAACCTGCAGCAACTAAGGTTGAAGAATATAAAGCCAAGATACCTTATCCTCAAAAACTCCGGAAAGAGGAGCAGGATAAGCAATTTGCTCGCTTTGCAGATTATCTCAGGACTCTTGAAATAAAGATTCCATTTGCAGAAGCACTTGAGCAAATATCTTCTTATGCCAAGTTCATGAAAGAGATCTTGAGTCATAAGAAGGATTGGAGAGAAATAGAAAGAGTTCTCCTCACTGAAGAATGCAGTGCAGTCATTCTGAAAAGCTTTCCTGAAAAGCTTAAAGACCCTGGGAGTTTTCTGATACCATGCATATTATAAGGTAATTGCACCAAGACAGCTTTATGCGATCTTAGGGCAAGCATCAACCTAATACCTGCATCCACTATCAGAAAGCTTGGCTTAACTGAAGAAGTTAAACCAACCCGGATATGTCTCCAACTTGCTGATGGTTCTACTAAATACCCATCAGGCGTGATTGAAGACATGATTGTCAGAGTTGGGCCATTCACCTTTCCCACTGACTTTGTTGTGCTGGAAATGGAGGAGCACAAGAGTGCTACTCTCATTCTAGGAAGACCCTTCCTAGCAACTGGACGATCCCTCATTGACGTCCAACAGGGGGAAATAACCCTGAGAGTCAATGATGATGAGTTCAAGATGAACGCTGTCAAAGCCATGCAGCATCCAGACACATCAAAAGACTGCATGAAAGTTGATCTTATTGACTCTTTGGTAGAAGAGATCAACATGGCTGAGAGTCTTGAATCAGAGTTGGAAAACATCTTTAAAGATGTTCAGCCTGATTTAGAGGATTCAGAGGACATGAAAGAGCCTCTGAAATTTCTTCTGGAAGAGGAGAAACCTCCTAAACCCGAGCTCAAGCCATTACCACCATCCTTGAAATATGCGTTTCTGGGAGAAGGTGACACTTTTCCAGTGATCATAAGCTCTGCTTTAAATTCACAGGAAGAGGAGGCACTTATTCAAGTGCTAAGGACACACAATACAGCTCTTGGGTGGTCCATAGGTGACCTTAAGGGCATAAGCCCAGCTAGATGCATGCACAAAATCTTATTGGAGGATAATGCCAAACCAGTGGTTCAACCACAGAGGCGGCTAAATCCAGCCATGAAAGAAGTAGTGCAAAAAGAGGTCACCAAACTACTAGAGGCTGGGATTATTTATCCTATTTCTGATAGCCCCTGGGTGAGCCCTGTCCAAGTCGTCCCAAAAAAGGGAGGCATGACAGTGATTCATAATGAAAAAAATGAACTGGTTCCTACAAGAACAGTTACAGTGTGGCGCATGTGTATTGACTATAGAAGGCTCAATACAGCCACCAGAAAGGATCATTTTCCTTTACCATTCATAGACCAGATGCTAGAAAGACTAGTAGGTCATGATTATTACTGCTTTTTGGATGGCTACTCAGGCTATAACCAGATTGCAGTAGATCCCCAGGATCAAGAGAAAACAGCATTCACATGTCCATCCGGAGTGTTTGCTTATAGAAGGATGCCATTTGGGCTATGTAATGCGTCTACAACCTTCCAGAGATGCATGCTCTCTATTTTCTCTGATATGGTGGAAAAATTTCTGGAAGTCTTCATGGATGACTTCTCAGTATATGGAGACTCATTCAGCTCCTGTCTTGATCACCTGAAACTTGTTCTGAAAAGATGCCAAGAGACCAACCTAGTTTTAAACTGGGAAAAGTGTCACTTCATGGTGACTGAAGGAATTGTCCTTGGGCATAAAATCTCAAACAAGGGAATAGAGGTGGATCAAGCAAAAATAGAGGTAATTGAAAAATTACCACCACCTGCCAATGTTAAGGCAATCAGAAGCTTTCTGGGGCATGCAGGATTCTATAGGAGGTTTATAAAGGATTTTTCAAAAATTGCAAAACCTCTAAGCAATCTGCTAGCTGCTGACACGCCATTTGTGTTTGACACAGAGTGCCTGTAGGTGTTTGAAACACTGAAAGCTAAGCTGGTCACAGCACCAGTCATTTCTGCCCCAGACTGGACGTTACCATTTGAGCTAATGTGTGATGCCAGTGATCATGCCATTGGTGCAGTATTGGGACAGAGGCATGACAAGCTTCTGCATGTCATTTATTATGCCAGTCGCGTTCTAAATGATGCCCAGAAAAATTACACAACCACAGAAAAAGAATTACTTGCAGTGGTTTACGCCATTGACAAGTTCAGATCATACTTAGTAGGATCAAAAGTGATTGTGTATACTGACCATGCTGCTCTTAAATATCTACTCACAAAGCAGGATTCAAAATCCAGGCTCATCAGATGGGTATTGCTTCTGCAAGAGTTTGATATAGAAATAAGAGACAGAAAAGGGATAGAGAACCAAGTGGATGATCATCTATCCCGGATAGAGCCAGTGGAAGGGACGTCCCTCCCCTTTCTTGAGATCTCTGAGACATTTCCGGATGAGCATTTATTTGCCATTCAGGAAGCACCATGGTTTGCCGATATTGCAAACTATAAAGCTGCAAGGTTCATACCCAAGGAGTACAACAGGATACAAAAGAAGAAATTAATTACTGATGCAAAGTATTACTTGTGGGATGAACCCTATCTCTTTAAGAGATGTGCAGACGGAATAATCTGTAGGTGTGTGCCTAGAGAAGAGGCACAGAGGATCCTATGGCATTGCCATAGATCTCAATATGGAGGCCATTTTGGAGGTGAGCGAACAGCCACCAAGGTCCTCCAATGTGGCTTCTATTGGCCCACACTCTATAAAGATTCCCGAGAGTTTGTACGTAACTGTGACAGTTGCCAAAGAGCTGGTAATCTGCCTCATGGTTACGCCATGCCTCAACAAGGAATCTTGGAAATTGAGTTGTTTGACGTATGGGAAATTGACTTCATGGGACCTTTCCTACCATCATACTCAAACACTTATATTCTGGTTGCAGTTGACTATGTATCAAAATGGGTTGAGGCTATTGCCACACCCACCAATGATACTAAAACAGTGCTGAAGTTCCTCCAGAAACATATCTTTAGCAGGTTTGGTGTCCCTAGAGTACTAATCAGTGATGGGGGCACTCACTTCTGCAATAAACAGCTTTACTCTGCCATGGTTTGGTATGGAATTGGCCACAAGGTGGCCACTCCATATCATCCACAAACCAATGGGCAAGCTGAAGTCTCTAATAGAGAATTAAAGAGAATCCTGGAACGGACAGTAAATACCTGTAGAAAGGATTGGGCACAGAGCTTGGATAATGCTCTGTGGGCTTACAGGACAGCATTCAAGACCCCTATAGGGACCTCTCCATACCAACTCGTGTATGGTAAGGCATGTCACCTGCCCGTGGAACTGGAACATAAGGCCTACTGGGCAACCAGATTCCTAAACTTTGACGCCAAACTAGCAGGAGAAAAACGATTGCTCCAGCTAAATGAGCTAGAGGAATTCAGATTCACAGCTTTCGAAAATGCCAAGCTTTATAAAGAAAAATAAAAAAAGTAGCATGACAGAAAGATATCATCTAGAATCTTTGAACCAGGACAGAAGGTTCTGTTGTTTAACTCTAGACTCAGGCTATTCCCCGGGAAACTGAAATCCCGGTGGAGGGGACCATACGTGATTACAAGTGTATCACCATATGGTTATGTGGAGCTTCAAGATATTGATTCTGATAAGAAGTTCATTGTCAATGGACAGAGAATCAAGCATTATCTTGAAGGCAACATTGAGTAAGAATGCTCAAGGCTGAAGCTAGATTAAAAGCTCAGCAAGGTCCAGCTAAAGACAATAAAGAAGCGCTTGCTGGGAGGCAACCCAGCCATGGGGCAACAATCCTCTAAGCATTTTGCCCTACTTTTATTTTTATTTTTATTTTTATTTGTTTATATAAAGTTCACTGACACTAAGGTGAAGAATCATTTACAGAAGACCTCGGCACACAAAACAGAGAAAAAGAGCTCACTGGCAAGAAAACGCCAGTAATGGTAGCAATCTGGGCGTTCAACGCCAGAAATGGGCACCCACTGGGCGTTGAACGCCAAGGAGAGCAGCAATTGGGTGCTGAACGCCCAAAACAGGCAGTGTTTGGGCGTTCGAACGCCAGGATGGCAGGGAGGAAACAAAACTCATTTTTGTTCAAAATTTTTCATTCTAAATCTTGATTTTCATACTTCAATTCATGATTTCTTACATAAATATGTCAAGAACCCTGATTTCTAAATTCCATAATTTCTAAAAACCTACCACTAAAAATATCAAATGTATTTTAATCCATAAGCACTAGGCATCTTTGCAAATTCAATCCAACTCTTTTCAAAATTTTTTACAAATCTATCTTTTTCAACTCATCAATATCTTTTTCAAAACCTCCACTTTATCTTTTTCAAAAATTAAATCTATCTTTCTCAAAAATCTTTCATATCCTCTCAATTTTAAACTATATCTTCTCTTATCATATCTTCTATCTTATCTTTTCCAAATAAATCTTTTTATCATATCTTTATCTCTTTTTTCGAAAACCCACCCTCCCCTCCCTTATAAATTTGAGTTCGGCCTCCCTCCTCTCCCATCAACAATTGCCCCTAGCTCTCCTTCTATCCCTCTCCTTTCTCTTCTTTTGCTTGAGGACAAGCAAACCTCTAAGTTTGGTGTGTTTATCCGCAATCACTAAGATCATGGCCCCCAAAGGAAAACAACCCACTCAAAGAGGCAAGAAAGAGAGCGTTCCAAAACCACTTTGGAATCAAGGGAAGTTCTTATCTAAAGAACATTCGGACCATTATAACAAAATAATGGGTCTGAGATCAGTGATCCCGGAAGTTAGATTTGATCTGAAAGAAGATGAATACCCGGAGATCCAGGAGCAAATTCGAATCAGGAGCTGGAAAGTCCTAGCTAATTCTGAAACAAAAGTGGGAAGGAACATGGTCCAGGAGTTCTATGCTAATATGTGGCAAACTGACAAGCAGAAACTATCTGGGACTGCTCTCTATGACTATCGGACTGTGGTCAGAGAAAAGATTATTCATACCCACCCTGACAGGATCAGGGAGATCTTAAAGCTACCTCAGCTGAAGGATGATCCAGACTCCTTCAACAGGAGGATGATGAGAGCAGACAAGGGCCTGGATAAGATTCTAGAGGACATATGTATCCCTGGAGCCAGGTGGACCACCAACACAAAGGGTGTCCCAAATCAACTCAAGAGAGAGGATCTCGAACCAGTCGCCAGAGGATGGCTAGACTTCATTGGGCATTCTCTGTTGCCTACTAGCAACTGTTCTGAAGTCACAGTTAAAAGAGCAGTGATGATCCATTGCATCATGATGGGAAAGGAAGTGGAGGTTCATCAGCTGATTTCAGCTGAACTCTACAAAATTGCTAACAAAAATTCTAAAGATGCCAGGTTGGCTTATCCAAGCGTGATTTCTCTGTTCTGCAAGGACGCTGCAGTAAAGATGGGAATAACTGAGTATATCTCAGTTGAGAAGCCAATCACCAAAGCATCAATGGAAAAACAACAAGCACATGATGATCCCATCAAGAAGAGAGCACAGGAATTCCTCCCAGAGATCCCTCAATCTGAATACTGGGAGTATCTTGAGACGTCTGTTACCAAGATACGGGAAGCTATGGAGCAAATAATAAAAGAACAGAAGGAACACAGTCAAATGCTGACCTATATGTTTAAAGAACAAGAGGAGCAAGGGCGTGACTTAAGGGAATTGAAGCGCCAAAAGTCTTCTCTTGCAGGACCAAGCACCCCAAGGATCAGAGGAACCCCCGTTCCCCCAGAATAAAGGTTGTTAATTTCCAATTTCTGCCTTAACTCTGTGACAGCGTCCTTATAGAAGTTTACCTTAGGAGTCATATAGTAGTAATTAGTATCTATTTTGATTTTATCTCCAATTAAGCTATAGTTTATTTTTCTCATCATCAGCAAACATGAATAAAGTAGTAGATCTTTTGAATAAGAGGCAATAAAATTTCGAGTTTTAATAAGAGAAATTCTAATTAGTTAAATGTGGTGGCAATGCTTTCTGTCTTCTGAATGAATGCTTGAACAGTACATATGTCTTTTGAATTTGTTGTTTAAGACTGTTAAATATGTTGGCTCTTGAAAGAATGATGAACATGAGACATGTTATTGATAATCTAAAAAATCATAAAAATGATTCTTGAAGCAAGAAAAAGCAGCAAAGAACAAAGCTTGCAGAAAAAAAAAATAGAAAGAAAAAGAAAAAGCAAGTAGAAAAAGCCAAAAGCTCTTAAAACCAAGAGGCTAGAGCAAAAAGCCAATAACCCTTAAAACCAAAAGGCAAGGGCAAATAAAAAGGATCCCAAGGCTTTGAGCATCAGTGGATAGGAGGGCCTAAAGGAATAAAATCCTGGTCTAAGCGGCTAAACCAAGCTGTCCCTAACCATGTGCTTGTGGCGTGAAGGTGTCAAGTGAAAACTTGAGACTGAGCGGTTAAAGTCAAGGTCCAAGGCAAAAAGAAGAGTGTGCTTAAGAAATCTGGACACCTCTAATTGGGGACTTTAGCAAAGCTGAGTCACAATCTAAAAGGTTCACCCAATTATGTGTCTGTGGCATTTATGTATCCGGTGGTAATACTGGAAAACAAAGTGCTTAGGGCCACGGCCAAGACTCATAAAATAGCTGTGTTCAAGAATCATCACACTGAAATAGGAGAATCAATAACACTATCTGAATTCTAAGTTCCTATAGATGCCAATCACTCTGAGCTTCAATGGATAAAGTGAGATGCCAAAACTGTTCAGAAGCAAAAAGCTACTAGTCCCGCTCATCTAATTAGAATCTGAGCTTCACTCAAAAACTCTAGACATTATTGCTTCTCAACCTATTAGTCTTCTATTTTATTTGTCTAGTTGCTTGAGGACAAGCAACAGTTTAAGTTTGGTATTGTGATGAGCGGATATTTTATACGCTTTTTGGGGTTAATTTCATATAGTTTTGAGTATGTTCTAGTTAGTTTTTAGTCTATTTTTATTAGTTTTTAGGAAAAATTCATATTTCTGGACTTTACTATGAGTTGTATGTTTTTCTTTAATTTCAGGTATTTTTCTGGCTGAATTTGAAGGAGCTGAGCAAAAATCTGATTCAGGCTGAAAAAGGACTGCTGATGCTGTTGGATTCTGACCTCCCTGCACTCAAAGTGGATTTTCTGGAGCTACAGAACTCGAAATGGCATGCTTCCAATTGCGTTGGAAAGTAGATATCCAGGGCTTTCCAGAAATATATAATAGTCAATACTTTACACAAGGATAGATGACGTAAACTGGTGTTCAACACCAGTTCTCTGCCCAATTCTGGCGTCCAGCGCCAGAAAAGGATCAAAAGCTGGAGTTGAACGCCCAAACTGGCACAAAAACTGGCGTTCAACTCCACAAATGGCCTCTGTACGTGAATTGCTTAAATCTCAGCCCCAGCACACACCAAGTGGGCCCCATAAGTGGATCTCTGCATCATCCATCATAGTTTACTCATTTTTTGTAAACCTAGGCTACTAGTTTAGTATTTAAACAACTTTTAGAGACTTATTTTGTATCTCATGACATTTTAGATCTGAACTTTGTACTCTTTGACGGCATGAGTCTCTAAACTCCATTGTTGGGGGTGAGGAGCTCTGCTGTGTCTCGATGAATTAATGCAAGTATTTCTGTTTTCTATTTGATGAGCGGATAATTTATACGCTTTTTGGCATTGTTTTTAGTAGGTTTTTAGTAGGATCTAGTCACTTTTAGGGATGTTTTCATTAGTTTTTATGTTAAATTCACATTTCTGGACGTTACTATGAGTTTGTGTGTTTTTTATGATTTCAGGTATTTTCTGGCTGAAATTGAGGGACTTGAGCAGAAATCAGATTCAGAGGTTGAAAAAGGACTGCTGATGCTGTTGGATTCTGACCTCCCTGCACTCAAAGTGGATTTTCTGGAGCTAAAGAACTCGAAATGGCGCGCTTCCAATTGAGTTGGAAAGTAGACATCCAGCGCTTTCCAGCAATATATAATAGTCCATACTTTGGCCAAGAATAGACGACGTAAACTGGCATTCAACGCCAGCCTTCTGCCCAAATCTGGCGTCCAGCGCCAGAAAAGGATCCAAAACCAGAGTTGAACGCCCAAACTGGCACAGAAACTGGCGTTCAACTCCACAAATGGCCTCTGCACGTGGAACACTCAGGCTCAGCCCAAACACACACCAAGTGGGCCCCGGAAGTGGATTTATGCATCAATTACTTACTCATGTAAACCCTAGTGACTAGTTTATTATAAATAGGACCTTTTACTATTGTATTAGGCATCTTTGGTCTCAGTTTTATTCCATTGTTCATCTTAGGAGACTATTGATCTCGTTTAGGGGGCTGGCCATCTCGGCCATGCCTGGACCTTCACTTATGTATTTTCATACGGTAGAGTTTCTACACTCCATAGATTAAGGTGTGGAGCTCTGCTGTTCCTCAAAGATTAATGCAAAGTACTCCTGTTTTCTATTCAATTCTTCTTATTTCTCTTCTAAGATATCCATTCGCACCCAAGAACGTGATGAAGGTGATGATTATGTGTGACGCTCATCATCCTTCTCCCTTATGAACGCGTGCCTGACAAACACTTCTGTTCTATATGAATTAAGCTAGAATGAGTATCTCTTAGATCTCCTAACCAGAATCTTCGTGGCGTAAGCTAGAATGACGGCGGCATTCAAGAGAATCCGGAAAGTCTAAACCTTGTCTGTGGTATTCCGAGTAGGATTCAATGATTGAATGACTGTGACGAGCTCCTAACTCGCGATTGCAGGGCGTTAGTGACAGACGCAAAAGGATAGTAAATCCTATTCCGGCATGATCGAGAACTGACAGATGAATAGCCGTGCCGTGACAGGGTGCGTGAGCATATTATTCACTGAGAGGATAAGATGAAGCCATTGACAAGGGTGATGCCTCCAGACGATTAGCCGTGCCGTGACAGGGCATTGGATCATTTTCCCGTGAGATGACCGAAAGTAGCCATTGACAGTGGTGATGTATCACATAAAGCCAGCCATGGAAAGGAATGAGACTGATTGGATGAAGATAGCAGGAAAGCAGAGGTTCAGAGGAACGAAAAGCATCTCCATTCGCTTATCTGAAATTCCTGCTAATGAATCTACATAAGTATCTCTATCCCTTTTATTGTTTATTTTAATCTAATAAAGTATCATGTTTAAATCCGCCTGACTGAGATTTACAAGATGACCATAGCTTGCTTCATACCAACAATCTCCGTGGGATTCGACCCTTACTCACGTAAGGTATTACTTGGACGACCCAGTGCACTTGCTGGTTAGTTGTATCGAAGTTGTGACAATTATGAATTAAGATCAAAGCACCAAGCTTTGGAGCCATTACCAGGGATTGTTCGAGCCTGGACATCACAATTTCGTGCACCAAGTTTTTGGCGCCGTTGCCAGGGATTGTTTGAGTTCTCGGCAAGCTTTTGGTCCGGTAACATCAGTGCCAGATTCCCTTTTGATCCGGCAACAGCACCAAGTTTTTGGCGCCGTTGCCGGGGATTGTTTGAGTTTGGACAACTGACGGTTCATCTTGTTGCTCAGATTAGGTAATTTTCTTTTTATTTTATTTTCAAAAATTTTTCAAAAAAAAAATTTCTAAAATTTTCTCATCTGTTTTCGAAAAAAATAAAAATATTTTCAAAAATAAATTATTCTATGGCTTCAAAATTTTTAAGAATGAATTCTAGTGTTTCATGAAATATGTTGAATCATATCTGGCTGTAAAGCCATACCCAAACTACTTTGGGATTGGTATTCAACTAATCACTCCAGCCCATGTAATTATATGTTGTATCCTGGCTGGCTGTAAAGCCATGTCTAAATTCGTTTGGACTGAGGCTTGCAATTGGTTATCAAAGAGCAAGCTAGTTGGAGCTAATCCACCTGCTACTGTTCCTGATCTACCCGCTGTTGATCCACGATCACCTGCTGAAGCTTGGCTGGCCATAGGCCATGTCTAGTGTTTTGGACTGGAGCTTTCATTGAAAGCTTGGCTGGCTAGTGAGCCATGTCTAATTCCTGGACTGAAGCTTTAGACTAACATGGCAAGATTCCTGGAATTCATATTAAAAATTTTGGAATCCTTTCTTTTTCATATAATTTTCGAAAAATATAAAATAAAAATCCAAAAAAATTAGAAAATCATAAAAATAAAAAATAATTTCTGTTTCTTGTTTGAGTCTTGAGTCATGTTATAAGTTTGGTGTCAATTGCATATGCATCTTGCATTTTTTTCGAAAATATCATGCATTCATAGTGTTCTTCATGATCTTCAAGTTGTTCTTGGTAAGTCTTCTTGTTTGATCTTGATGATTTTTTGTTTTGTGTCTTTTCATGTTTTTCATATGCATTCTTGAATTCTTAGTGTCTAAGCATTAAAGAATTCTAAGTTTGGTGTTTTGCATGTTTTCTTTGCATTAAAAATTTTTCAAAAATATGTTCTTGATGTTCATCATGACATTCAAAGTGTTCTTAGTGTTCATCTTGACATTCATAGCATTCTTGCATGCATTCATTGTTTTGATCTAAAAATTTCATGCATTGCATCTTTTTAGTGTTTTTCTCTTGCATCATAAAAATTCAAAAAATCAAAAAAAAAAATCTTTCCCTTTTTCTCTCTCATCAAATTCGAAAATTTGGATTGACTTTTTCAAAAATTTTTAAAATCAAATTGTTTCTCATGAGTCAAATCAAATTTTCAATTTGAAAATCTTATCTTTTTCAAAATCTTTTTCAAAAATAAAATCTTTTTCAAAATTATTAGTTATTTTCAAAAATTTCAAAAAAATAATTTTCAAAAATCTTTTTCTCATTTTAAATCATAATTTTCGAAAATAACTTAAACAATTAATGTTTTGGTTCAAAAATTTGAAGTTTGTTACTTGCTTGTTGAGAAAGATTCAAACTTTGAGTTCTAGAATCATATCTTGTGATTTCTTATGAATCAAGTCATTAATTGTGATTTTAAAAAAAAATCAAATCTTTTTCAAAACTAATTTCAAATCATATCTTTTCAAAAATATCTTCTTATCTTATCTTTTTCAAAAATATCTTTTCAAAATATCTTTTCTAACTTCCTAACTTCTTATCTTTTCAAATTTTGTTTCAACTAACTAACTAACTTTTTGTTTGTTTCTTAACTTTTTCAAAACTACCTAACTAACTCTCTCTCTCTAATTTTCGAAAATATCTCCCCTCTTTTTCAAAAATTTCTTTTTTATTAACTAATTATTTTTATTTTTAAATTTAAAAAAAAAATTTCGAAAAAAATACTAAACTTTTTCAAAAACTATTTTCAAAAATCACTAACTCCTTTTCAAAAATAAATTTCGAAAATTCCCTCCTTCTCTCCCATCTCATTCTATTTATTCATTCATATCCTAACATCTCATCTCACATTCCAATCCTCACAGTTGTGTTTCTTCCTTTACATCACATCCTTTATCTCCCCCTCTTCTTCTACTTACAAAGGGATCCCTATACTGTGGTATAAAGGATCTCTATTATTATTATCATTTTTCTGGCCATTCTTCCTTGTCATATGAGCAGGAGCAAGGATAAGAACATTCTTGTGGAAGCAGATCCAGAACCTGAAAGGACTCTGAAGAGAAAATTAAGAGAAGCTAAAATACAACAATCCAGAGATAACCTTTTAGAAATTTTCGAACAGGCAGAGGAGATGGCAGGCGAAAATAATAATAATGAAAGGAGAATGCTTGGTGACTTCACTGCACCTAATTCCAATTTACATGGAAGAAGCATCTCCATTCCTGCCATTGGAGCAAACAACTTTGAGCTGAAACCTCAATTAGTTTCTCTGATGCAGCAGAACTGCAAGTTTCATGGACTTCCATCTGAAGATCCTTTTCAGTTCTTAACTGAATTCTTGCAGATATGTGATACTGTTAAGACTAATGGAGTAGATCCTGAAGTCTACAGACTCATGCTTTTCCCTTTTGCTGTAAGAGACAGAGCTAGATTATGGTTGGATTCTCAACCCAAAGACAGCCTGAACTCTTGGGATAAGCTGGTCACGGCTTTCTTAGCCAAGTACTTTCCTCCTCAAAAGCTGAGCAAGCTTAGAGCTGATGTTCAAACCTTCAGACAGAAAGAAGGTGAATCTCTCTATGAAGCTTGGGAAAGATACAAACAGTTGACCAAAAAGTGTCCTTCTGACATGCTTTCAGAATGGACCATCCTAGATATATTCTATGATGGTCTGTCTGAGTTATCCAAGATATCATTGGACACTTCTGCAGGTGGATCCATTCACCTAAAGAAAACGCCTGCAGAAGCTCAAGAACTCATTGACATGGTTGCTAATAACCAGTTCATGTACACTTCTGAAAGGAATCCTGTGAGTAATGGGACGCCTATGAAGAAGGGAGTTCTTGAAGTTGATACTCTGAATGCCATATTGGCTCAGAACAAAATATTGACTCAGCAAGTCAATATGATTTCTCAGAGTCTGCATGGAATGCAAGCTGCATCCAACAGTACTCAAGAGGCATCTTCTGAAGAAGAAGCCTATGATCCTGAGAACCCTGCAATAGCAGAGGTAAATTACTTAGGTGAACCTTATGGAAACACCTATAACTCAACATGGAGAAATCATCCAAATTTCTCATGGAAGGATCAAAAGCCTCAACAAGGCTTTAACAATGGTGGAAGAAACAGGTTTGGCAATAGCAAACCTTTTCCATCATCAACTCAGCAACAGACAGAGAACTCTGAACAAAACGCTTCTAATTTAGCAAATCTAGTCTCTGATCTATCTAAGGCCACTGTAAGTTTCATGAATGAAACAAGGTCTTCCATTAGAAATCTGGAAGCACAAGTGGGCCAGCTGAGTAAAAGGATCACTGAAATCCCTCCTAGTACTCTCCCAAGCAATACAGAAGAGAACCCAAAAGGAGAGTGCAAGGCCATTGACATAAGCGCCATGGCCGAACCTGTGAGGAGAGGAGAGGACGTGAATCCCAAGGAGGAAGACCTCCTGGGACGTCCAGTGATCAATAAGGAGCTTCCCTCTGGGGAACCAAAGGACTCTGAGGCTCATCTAGAGACCATAGAGATTCCATTGAACCTCCTTATGCCCTTCATGAGCTCTGATGAGTATTCCTCTTCTGAATAGAATGAGGATGTTACTGAAGAGCAAACTGCCAAGTTTCTTGGTGCAATCATGAAGCTGAATGCCAAATTATTTGGCATTGATGCTTGGGAAGTTGAACCTCCCTTGTTCATCAATGAACTAAGTGATCTGGATCAACTGACATTGCCTCAGAAGAGACAGGATCCTGGAAAGTTCATAATCCCTTGTACCATAGGCACCATGATCTTTAAGGCTCTGTGTGACCTTGGTTCAGGGATAAACCTCATGCCCCTCTCTGTAATAGAGAAACTGGGAATCTATGGGGTGCAAGCTGCTAAAATCTCACTAGAGATGGCAGACAGCTCAAGAAAACAGGCTTATGGACAAGTAGAAGATGTATTAATAAAGGTTGAGGGCCTTTACATACCTACTGATTTCATAGTCCTGGATACTGGAAAGGAAGAGGATGAATCCATCATCCTAGGAAGACCTTTCCTGGCCACAGCAAGAGCTGTGATTGATGTTGACAGAGGTGAAATAGTCCTTCAATGGAATGAGAACTCCCTTGTATTCAAAACTCAAGGATCTCCCTCTGCAACCATGGCGAGGAAGCTTGAAAAGCTTCTCTCAAAGCAGAGTCAACCAGAGCCCCCACAGTCAAACTCTAAGTTTGGTGTTGGGAGGCCACAACCAAACTCTAAGTTTGGTGTTGAACTCCCATATCCAAGCTCTAAGTTTGGTGTTGGAGAGTCTCAACAAAGCTCTGCACATCTGTGAGGCTCCATGAGAGCCCACTGTCAAGCTATTGACATTAAAGAAGCGCTTGTTGGGAGGCAACCCAATGTTTATCTAATTCTTATTTTTATTGTTTTCCATGTTTTCTTAGGTTCATGATCATGTGGAGTCACAAATTAAATAAAAAAAAATCAAAAACGGAATTAAAAACAGCAGAAGAAAAATCACACCCTGGAGGAGCATCTGTCTGGCGTTCAAACGCCAGAACAGAGCATAGTTCTGGCGCTGAACGCCCAGAATGGGAGCATCCTGGCGCTGAACGCCCAGAACAAGCATGGTTCTGGCGTTCAACGCCAGAAATGGCAGCAAAGGGGCGTTGAACGCCCAAAATGGGCACCAACCTGGCGCTGAACGCCCAGAATTGTGTGCAAGGGCATTTTGCATGCCTAAATTGGTGCAGGGATGTAAATGCCTTGACACCTCAGGATCTGTGGACACCACAGGATCATCTCAGGATCTGTGGACCCCACAGGATCCCTACTTTACCTCCTCATAATCCTAGTTTTTATTTCCATATCTTCTTCTTATTCTTCTATTCTTTCTTCTTTTGCTCGAGGGCGAGCAACATTCTAAGTTTGGTGTGGTAAAAGCATAGCTTTTTTGTTTTTTCCATAACCATTGATGGCACCTAAGGCCAGAGAAACCTCTAGAAAGAGGAAAGGGAAGACAAAATCTTCCATCAAGGGTCTATAGCTCAGTGGTAGAACATTTGACTGCAAATCAAGAGATCCCTGAGATACCTCAGGGGATACATTTTCTTCCACACAATTATTGGAAGCAACTAAGGGTGGAACATCAAGAGCACTCCATCATCCTTCATGAAATCAGAGAAGATCTAAAAGCAATGAAGGAGGAGCAGCAAAGACAAGGAAGAGACATAGAAGAGCTCAAGGACATCACTAAGGTGGACTCATTCCTTGCTCTTACTTTCTCTGTTTTTTTCGTTTTATATGTTATGTGCTTATCCATGTTTGTGTCTTCATTACATGATCATTAGTAGTTAGTAACTTTGTCTTAAAGATATGAATGTCCTATGAATCCATCACCTCTCTTAAAAGAAAAATGTTTTAATTCAAAAGAACAAGAAGTACATGAGTTTCGAATTTATCCTTGAACTTAGTTTAATTATATTGATGTGGTGACAATGCTTCTTGTTTTCTGAATGTATGCTTGAACAGTGCATATGTCTTTTGAAGTTGTTGTTTAAGAATGTTAAATATGTTGGCTCTTGAAAGAATGATGACTAGGAGACATGTTATTTGATAATCTGAAAAATCATAAAAATGATTCTTGAAGCAAGAAAAAGCAGCAAAGAACAAAGCTTGCAGAAAAAAAAAAAGGGCGAAAAAAAAAATAGAAAAAAAAATAGAAAGAAAAAGAAAAAGCAAGCAGAAAAAGCCAATAACCCTTAAAACCAAAAGGCAAGGGCAAATAAAAAGGATCCCAAGGCTTTGAGCATCAGTGGATAGGAGGGCCTAAAGGAATAAAATCCTGGTCTAAGCGGCTAAACAAAGCTGTCCCTAACCATGTGCTTGTGGCGTGTAGGTGTCAAGTGAAAACTTGAGACTGAGCGGTTAAAGTCAAGGTCCAAAGCAAAAGAAGAGTGTGCTTAAGAACCCTGGACACCTCTAATTGGGGACTTTAGCAAAGCTGAGTCACAATCTGAAAAGGTTCACCCAATTATGTGTCTGTGGCATTTATGTATCCGGTGGTAATACTGGAAAACAAAGTGCTTAGGGCCACGGCCAAGACTCATAAAATAGCTGTGTTCAAGAATCATCATACTGAACTAGGAGAATCAATAACACTATCTAAACTCTGAGTTCCTATAGATGCCAATCATTCTGAACCTCAATGGATAAAGTGAGATGCCAAAACTATTCAAGAGGCAAAAAGCTATAAGTCCCGCTCATATGATTGAAATTATGTTTCATTGATAGTTTGGAATTTATAGTATATTCTCTTCTTTTTATCCCATTTGATTTTCAGTTGCTTGAGGACAAGCAACAATTTAAGTTTGGTGTTGTGATGAGCGGATAATTTATACGCTTTTTTGCATTGGTTTTAGTATGTTTTTAGTAGGATCTAGTCACTTTTAGGGATGTTTTCATTAGTTTTTATGTTAAATTCACATTTCTGGACTTTACTATGAGTTTGTGTGTTTTTCTATGATTTCAGGTATTTTCTGGCTGAAATTGAGGGACTTGAGCAGAAATCAGATTCAGAGGTTGAAAAAGGACTGCTGATGCTGTTGGATTCTGACCTCCCTGCACTCAAAGTGGATTTTCTGGAGCTACAGAACTCGAAATGGCGCGCTTCCAATTGAGTTGGAAAGTAGACATCCAGCGCTTTCCAGCAATATATAATAGTCCATACTTTGGCCAAGAATAAATGACGTAAACTGGCGTTCAACGCCAGCCTTCTGCCCAAATCTGGCGACCAGCGCTAGAAAAGGATCCAAAACCAGAGTTGAACGGCCAAACTGGCACAAAAACTGGCGTTCAACTCCACAAATGGCCTCTGCATGTGGAACACTCAGGCTCAGCCCAAACACACACCAAGTGGGCCCCGGAAGTGGATTTATGCATCAATTACTTACTCATGTAAACCCTAGTGACTAGTTTATTATAAATAGGACCTTTTACTATTGTATTAGGCATCTTTGGTCTCAGTTTTATTCCATTGTTCATCTTAGGAGACTATTGATCTCGTTTAGGGGGCTGGCCATCTCGGCCATGCCTGGACCTTCACTTATGTATTTTCATACGGTAGAGTTTCTACACTCCATAGATTAAGGTGTGGAGCTCTGCTGTTCCTCAAAGATTAATGCAAAGTACTCCTGTTTTCTATTCAATTCTTCTTATTTCTCTTCTAAGATATCCATTCGCACCCAAGAACGTGATGAAGGTGATGATTATGTGTGACGCTCATCATCCTTCTCCCTTATGAACGCGTGCCTGACAAACACTTCTGTTCTATATGAATTAAGCTAGAATGAGTATCTCTTAGATCTCCTAACCAGAATCTTCGTGGCGTAAGCTAGAATGACGGCGGCATTCAAGAGAATCCGGAAAGTCTAAACCTTGTCTGTGGTATTCCGAGTAGGATTCAATGATTGAATGACTGTGACGAGCTCCTAACTCGCGATTGCAGGGCGTTAGTGACAGACGCAAAAGGATAGTAAATCCTATTCCGGCATGATCGAGAACTGACAGATGAATAGCCGTGCCGTGACAGGGTGCGTGAGCATATTATTCACTGAGAGGATAAGATGAAGCCATTGACAAGGGTGATGCCTCCAGACGATTAGCCGTGCCGTGACAGGGCATTGGATCATTTTCCCGTGAGATGACCGAAAGTAGCCATTGACAGTGGTGATGTATCACATAAAGCCAGCCATGGAAAGGAATGAGACTGATTGGATGAAGATAGCAGGAAAGCAGAGGTTCAGAGGAACGAAAAGCATCTCCATTCGCTTATCTGAAATTCCTGCTAATGAATCTACATAAGTATCTCTATCCCTTTTATTGTTTATTTTAATCTAATAAAGTATCATGTTTAAATCCGCCTGACTGAGATTTACAAGATGACCATAGCTTGCTTCATACCAACAATCTCCGTGGGATTCGACCTTTACTCACGTAAGGTATTACTTGGACGACCCAGTGCACTTGCTGGTTAGTTGTATCGAAGTTGTGACAATTATGAATTAAGATCAAAGCACCAAGCTTTGGAGCCATTACCAGGGATTGTTCGAGCCTGGACATCACAATTTCGTGCACCACTATTCAAACACGCTTGTTCCTATCTAAGATATTCATTCGCGCTTAACTGTGATGAAGGCGATGATCCGTGACACTCATCACCATTCTCAACCCATGAACGTGTGCCTGACAACCACCTCCGTTCTATATCAGATTGAATGAGTATCTCTTAGATCTCTTAATCAGAATCTTCGTGGTATAAGCTAGAATTGATGGCGGCATTCATGAGAATCCGGAAAGTCTAAACCTTGTCTGTGGTATTCCGAGTAGGATTCAGGGATTGAATGACTGTGACGAGCTTCAAACTCCTGAAGGCTGGGCGTTAGTGACAAACGCAAAGGAATCAAGGGATTCTATTCCAACCGGATCGAGAACCAACCGGTGATTAGCCGTGCTGTGACAGAGCGCGTGAGCGTAGTTTTCACTGGAAAGATGGAAGGTAGCCATTGACAACGGTGATCCACCAACACACAGCTTGCCATAGGAGGACGTGCGTGCGTGAACAAGAAGACAGAGGAAAGCAGAGATTCAGAAGACAAAGCATCTCCAAAACTCCAACATATTCTCCATTACTGCACAACAAGTAACCTTTAATCCATGCTCTCTTGTTTAATTGCAATTCAACTGATAAACATAATTGACTTCATGACTAAGATTTACAAGATAACCATAGATTGCTTCAAACCAACAATCTCCGTGGGATTCGACCCTTACTCACGTGAGGTATTACTTGGACGACCCAGTGCACTTGCTGGTCAGTGGTACGAGTTGTGAAAAGTGTGATTCACAATTTGTGTACCATGGAGGAAGCCATAATAGTTGCAGAGGAAGAAGTGGTTGAAGACTTAGGAGATGCTGAACCTCCATGGGAAAGTCAAGACATAGAACCTCCTTTCAAGACGGTTGCATTTGATGTTGAGGAGGGTGTACAACCTCCAAGGCATATCATGGTTGAAGACTTGGAAGAGGTCGATCAAGAGATGGAGATTCAAGAAGAAGAAGCACAACTTCCCATGCCCTTGGTAAGTAATAAAGAAGAGATTGAATTGGAAGAAAGCTACCAAGAGGAAGAGGTTGAAATTAAAGAAGTTTGCAAAGAGGTGGAAGTTGTCAAAGAGCACAAGGGAGTGAAGCTTGAAATTACCTTGCCAAAGTTATTGGAGACCCCTCCCCCTAAGTTGCTATCATCCTTCACAACATTCAAGTGGGTAAAATTCATATCCCTTAGCTTTCTAATTCCACTTGAATGTGGGCTATTGGAGACGGATGGTCAACTTAGAGCTCTTTGTGGCATTAAGAGTAAGAGGAAGATGACCAGTGGTAAGAGTTGTCCTACAAGGTTCATTATGGTTGGAAGCTTTAAGTTTAAACGCAAAGGTTGGTATACAACTCAACTGAATAGGTCTAGGAAGTTGTTTGGCCGCTTTAGTGAGAATTCAGATTGCTTGCTACCCGGATGGAATCATGATGATCAACACAAAAATGGGTGTAAAAGCAAAGTTTGGGATCCTGGAGTCTGTTTTGACATTCAGCACACTGGAAGCCTGAGACCCTGTTTAAAACTGTTCAAGGGCTTTACGTGCCTTGTTTGGGATCCCGGAGGTTACTGGAAGTACAAACATTGGTGGAGATTCCTGGATGAGTTCAAGCACAAGCCACCATAACAAGGAGCTCACCAAATGTCCAACTTAAGGACTTTAACTAAAAGTGCTAGGTGGGAGACAACCCACCACGGTATGATCGTTCCTTTTCAATTTTAATTTTAATTTTATTTTGTTTTGTTTGTTTTTGAGTTTTATTTTATTTTATTTCATTGAACCTGGAATTTCTCATAACATCCATATCATTTTGCATCCTGCATAAAAAAAAGGAAGAGAGAAGCACGCACGTGACGCGGCAGCGTCGCTGACGCATCCGCGTCATGTGCGAAAAATGGCTCCCACGTGACCGTGTCACTCACGCGGTCGCGTGACCTAGAAATTGACGTAAGAAAGGGTGCACGACCAAAAGTTGTGCGAGAGTGGTGCTGGACTGGTGCTGATCGCACATGCCTTACCACGCGGATGCATGGCTCACGCGTCCGCGTCATACCCCCATTGATGTCCATTCACGCGATCGCGTCGACCACGCGACCGCGTCACCCAATATTTGGCAACTAATGATTTTGAACAGAGAGTTGTGCGAGTGCGAGGCTGCCCTCGCGCCAGTAGCATAAAACGGGTCACGTGGCCGCGTGATTGACGCGACCGCGTGACCGACGCGACCGCGTCAATCAGTATAAGCGCAAGTCGCGCGACCGCGTGCCCCACGCGACCGCATCGATTGCGCCGCACAGCTTCCCTGATTTACCACTTATCTTATCTTTTCTTCCCCAATCCTAATTTTTCCTCCCTCCTTTCTTACTTACTTCTTCTTTCTTTCTTTCCCTTCTCATTCTTCTTATCTTTCATTTTATTTTATTTAATTTATTTGCATACTTTCATTCATTGCATATTTTTATTTTTCTTTTCTAAATTTATTATTTTACCATTGGTGTTCAAATGTTCTTATTCAACTGTTACATATTTTCTGGTATTTTCTTGGTGCTTAGAGACTTGTTTTATTCTGGTTAGATAATATTATTTATATCAATGCCAATCTTTTATACCTGCATCAATTTTGCATTGACATAAATTTACATTACCTCTCCTTACCCACACTCTCCCTCATTGTTGCAAAATTTTGCACCACTAGTATGCCATGTGCTTCTATTATTTTCTCACGTACATGTTGAAGCTTCCATGTAAATGAGACCCTTATCATTTGGCATTAACACCCATATTTTATTTATTTTCTATCTTTTGGGTTACTTTTCTTCCTTTTCTCTTCTTTCAGGCTGGCCACCAAAGACGAAAAAAGGGAGAAACTTCTAAAAGGGGAGACAAACAAGACCATCTGCACAATCCTTGAAGAAAAGCATCAGTTGGAACAACACGTCCACCTGCACATCTCAGCATGCACCGAGGACGGTGCAATCTTTAAGTGTGGGGAGGTCGATACCGACTTCCAGGGGTTAGTTACCTTCTTTTCAACACCATACTCTTATTTTCTTTATTTGTTTATTGTTGCATCTGCATATTTGATTGCATATTTGTTTGATTTCATGCATTTAGTTACTACTTGGTTGAAATAATATTTTCTTTTTCAAGAAATTTTTATAGTATTTCACTAATTTAAATCAAAACTTGTGTTAAATTTGTTTGAAGTTGTAATTGGAACATGGTTTTTGAGTTAAAGAACACACAACCTGTGAGATTTTGAGCTTATTTACATGGTTACATTATTTAACCATAAATTTTTAGTCTTGTGCGTTTTCTTCTCTATAATTGCAATCTTTGCTTTGTTCCATTCTATATGTCCAATGTTTAATGTGTTACATGCTTGCATATGATTGAGGCCATTGTTTGATTTTAGCTCACTTATCCCAAATAAGCCTACCCTTTAAATCACCCTTGTCAGCCACTTTGAGCCTTTTAATCCCCATTTGTTCTGTTTTATAACCATATTACTAGCCTTAAGCAGAAAAAAAAATTAAAAATCCCAAGTTGAATCCTTGGTTAGCTTAAGATAGACATTGTGTATAATTTAAGTATGGGAAATTTTATGGGAACGTGGGATGATAAAATGTATAAAAAAAAAGAAGGGAATTAAATTGAATAAGTTATTTAAAAATTTGGGAAGCATGCTCATATGAAATCAAAATAATTAAATTACCATGTGCATTGAAAAAAGAAAAAAAATTAAGTAATTAAATAAGGGGATACAAAAAAAAAAGAAAAAGAAACGAAAAGAAAAATAATATTACCCCAAATGCAAAATAAAAAGAATCAATGCACATGGGACAAAATTTAAAAATAAGTTTGATACATGAGCATGTAATACAAAAGTGGGAAAATTTGGGTAGCTAGGTAAAGTATTTTAAAATTATATAAAGTATGTATATGTTAGGTGAGATCTTAGACTAATCAAGGATTCACTTTATAAAGCTCACTTGGCCATACATATATCCTTACCTTTACCTCAGCCCCATTACAACCTTAAAAAGACCTCATAATGTTTGTATTAGTACATTAAATATTTGTTGATTGATTAGATGAAGAACAAGGTTTAGAAAGCATGATTAGAGAAGAGTAGAGTGAATTACCCTATACACTTGAGAGATTAGAGTGCATATACACTACCAGTGAGGGTTCAACGCTTGATTCTATGTTCCCTGCTTTCATGAGCTATCTTCTTACAAGTTTACTTGTCTTTTATTGTATAATTTGAATTAGTGAAATCTGATTTATGTTTGTCTTGGAGAACTTGTTTGCTTTTAACCAAGTAGGTAGAAATATTTTGCATGTAGTTGCATTCATATAAGATAGGTTGCATTTCATACATTCTACCATTCCTCTTCATCTTTATAGCTTCTCTTGAGCTTAGCATGAGGACATGCTAATATTTAAGTGTGGGGAGGTTGATAAAACACTATTTCATGGTTTATCTTGTGCTTAATTGAGTGGATTTTATCAACTCTTTACCCACTTATTCATACTATTTGCATGGTTTTACATTTGCCTTCCTAATTATGTGCTTTGATTGAAAACATGCTTCTTTGGCCATAAGTTCCCTATGTTTAAATCCTCTCTTATTACCATTAGATGCCTTGATATGTGTGTTAAGTGATTTCAGAGATTACAGGGCAGGAATGGCTCAGAGGATGGAAAGGAAACATGCAAAAGTGGAAGGAATACAAGAAGTTGGAGAAATTGCTAAGCTGTCCAGCCTGACCTCTTCGCACTCAAACCGCTATAACTTTAGCTACAGAGGTCTAAACAACGCGGTTCCAGTTGCGTTGAAAAGCTAATGTCCGGAGATTCGATTTGATATATAATATGTCATAGTTATCCTGACGCTAGGCGACGCGACCGCGTGATCCATGCGGACGCGTTGCAGTGACGAAAAACCAGCGTGGCAGATTTCCTCTCTGGCGATTTTTGGGCTGTTTCTGACCTAGTTTTCGGCCCAGAAAGCACAGATTAGAGGCTATAAAGTGGGAGAATATATCCATTTATGAAAAATCTTTCATAATTCACAATTTTAGGATTTAGATGTAGTTTTTAGAGAGAGAGGTTCTCTCCTCTCTCTTAGGATTAGGATTTAGGATTTCTCTTAGTTTTAGGAGTGACTCTCAATCCCTGATTCAATGTTCTTCAATTTATATTTCTCTTCTACTTTTAGATACTCTAATACTTTTATTTGTTAATTACTTATGTTACCCATTTGATTCATAAATCTTTCATGTTAGATTGGATTGCTTTTATTAATATAATTTGAGGTATTTCAGACTTATGATTGCTCTCTTTAATTTATTAATGCTCTTTGTTTATCCAAATTATTTTCATTCAAGTAGACTTTTTTCTCTTTTGGCTTTGGTTGAGTCATTGGAGACACTTGAGTTATCAAACTCATTGTTGATTGAAAATTAGATTTTTTCATTTCATTAATTCAAGTTCCAATAACTCTAGCCTTTCCCAAGGAAAGACTAGGACCTGAGGAATAAAATATAATTCATCCACTTAACTTACCTTCATAGTTAGAGGTTAACAAAGTGGGAGAAAAATCCAATTCTCATTACAATTGATAAGGATAACCAGGATAGGACTTCCAGTTCTCATACCTTGCCAATAGTTTATTTTACAGTTATTTATTTATTTTTATTGCTTTGAAAATATACCTGTGCCCATTGCCCAAACTCCAGAACCCCAATTTACAAACTCATAACCAATAATAAGAACATACCTCCCTGCAATTTTTTGAGAAGACGACCCGAGGTTTAAATACTTCGATTATCAATTTTAAAGGGGTTTGTTACTTGTGACAACCAAAACTTTTGTAAGAAAGGTTGATTGCTTGGTTTAGTAACTATACTTACAACGAGAGTTTACTATAACCTCTAAACCATCAATCTTCAGCTCTTTCAATGGCCTTCTTCTTGTTTAAAGATCCCTCGGAAGAGTGATCTACTGCCTTCTTTGATTCGTAAGACAAGCCTTCATAGAAAATGTGTAGTTGCACCCATTCATTGAACATGTCTGGTGGGCACCTTCTTGTTAAGTCCTTAAACCTCTCCCATGCTTCATAGAGAGTTTCACCATCTTGCTGCCTGAAAGTTTGTACCTCAGCTCTCAACCTGTTGATCCTTTGAGGAGGAGAGATTCTTGCCAAGAACTTATTCACCACATCTTCCCAGGTTGTTAAACTCTCCTTTGAGAAGGATTCCAACCATTTAGATGCTTTGTTCCTGAGTGAAAAGGGAAACAAAAGCAATCTATAGGTGTCAGGATGAACACCATTAGACTTCACAGTATCACATATTCTTAGGAAGGTGGTTAAATGTTGATTGGGGTCTTCTTAGGCACTTCCTCCGAATGAGCAGTTGTTCTGAACAAGGGTGATGAGCTGGGGCTTCAGTTCAAAGTTATTGGCATGTATGGTTGGTTTTTGGATACTGCTTCCACAGTTTCCTGGATTTGGATTAATATAAGAGCCTAGTACTCTTCTCTCCTACCCAGCATGATCTGCTGGGCCTTCTCTGGCATGGTTGTGTGCCTCCTCCTCATGGTGGTTTTCCATGTTCTCTTCCATGTCCATCTCTAAGTTCTCCTCCTCTTCCTCAGTACCAACAACCCTCTTTCCTCTTGCTTCCCTCCTTAATCTATGGAAGGTCCTCTCAGATTCAGAATCAAAGGAGGTTGAAGCTCCTCTTATTCTACCTGTCATACAATCAACAGAGCACAAAGGCAAGAGAAAAGTGAAAAAATCACTCTTGTTAAGATGGCTGTTAGTGTGAGTGGCGCAATATATCAAACAGTTAGTGGATTAGTGAAAAAAAGTATAGATAACTAAGAAAACAAATAAAGGAGAAAGAAAAAGGAAAAGAAAATAGCTAACTGGAAGTAAATAACTAAAATGAAATAAGCCAAACAAAGAAAATTGCTGAATCTAGTTATCCTCTAATTTAATCATTGTTGATACAAAATCAATCCCCGGCAAGGGCGCCATAAACTTGATGCGTGGAAACTTGTATCGCTACAAATTTTCCTTCGGCAAGTATACCGAATTATCGTCAAGTAAAAAGTCACAATAGAGTGAGGTCGAATCCCACAGGGATTGATTGGTCGAGCAATTTTAATTAGATGAGTGTTCTAGTCAAGCTAAGCCAAATTGAGTGAGAATTGCAGAAACTTAAATGCGGGAAAGATAAATGACATGGAATGTAAATCTGTAGAATCTTAAATGGGGAGTTGGGGAGATGAGCATGAAAGTAAATAACAGAAAGTAAAGAGAATGGATAAGATCAGAGATGGGGAATTCATTGGGCTTAGGAGATGTTGCATTCTCCGAATCAAATTCATCTTCATCTCTTCCTCAATCAATGCATTCATTGATCTCCTTGGCAATCTTAGGTGATTGGATCCCAATTTCTTGGTAACCCAATCTCTCTAAGCTTGAACAATTGCCCAATTCCTTGATTTAATTACTCATGGAAAGAGATGAGGTATGGTCACTGATTATACCACATGTATTTCCAAATCAAAGTATTGGTAGGATTATATGTCACTATATCCATCCAAACCCCAATTTGGTCTAACATGAGAAAGCATTTCTAGCATGATCCCCTCATTCCTCTTCCAAGGCTCAGAAGAGATCCAATTATGGAGAGTTTCTTTTCCAAGATAACTAACCTATTGGATGAAGATCGAAATCTTTCTAGTAAAATCAAGAGAAAAGAAAGAGGAAGAAGAATGAAACTACAATTGATCCATCAAATTACAACAGAGCTCTCTAACCCAATGAAAAGGGGTTTAGTTATTCATAACTCTGGAAATGGAAATTAAAGATGAAGAGTGCATTGTAAAATTAAACTAGAATTTACAGGAAAAGTAAATATACAGAGTGTAGCTCCCAATAATGCCAATCTCTTTTCTAATTCAAAACTACCCCTATATATACTATTCTTCTAATCTTCTAGTTAGCTCTTCAAGTCTTGGATATGGACCTTTGATCTTTAGTTGAAGCAATTACAGTCTTCAGTGGGCTTAGCTTTGCTTGCAAAAAAAGAGTGGGTCAGGCATGGTATGCAGTTAGTTAGGACGTTAGTGGTGTTAACGTTAAGTGTAAATTCTGGTTCAAAAATGTTAGTGACACTAACTTTGTCACTAACGTCCCAATCCAATTGAGCCACGTTAACTCTCACGTTAGTGGCACTAATGTGACCACTAATGTAGCCTTTTTGTCCTTCGCTAGCGTTATTGGCACTAACTTTGCCAATAACGCTACACCTTGCCCCTTTCTCTCACGTTAATGGTCCACGTTAGTGTAACTAACGTGACCTTTAACGTGGACATACCATGACACGAGGGCGTTAGTGACAATAACTTTGTCACTAACGCTACAACAATTCCCTCTCTTCCACGTTAGTGCTCACGTTAATGATATTAACGTGGCCACTAACGTGGGTATGCTTTGCCATCTCCAACGTTAGTGACAGAGTTAGTGTCACTAACGTTGGCATCTCATCCCTTGCTCCACGTTACCCTTCACGTTAGTGGCATTAACGTGGCCACTAACGCAGATAATCTAGGCCTGGTCCAACATTAGTGACAAAGTTAGTGTCACTAACGTTGGTGATCTTTTCTTTGCTCCACGTTAGAGTTCACGTTAATAGCATTAACGTGGCCCTTAACATGGTTATGTGTGGCCTTTGCAACGTTAGTGGTGCTAACTTTACCACTAACGTTGGAGCTTCCTCTTTCTTCCACGTTAGTTCCTACGTTGGTGAAGCTAACATGGCAACTAACGTGGGTTGTGATGGCTTTCGAAGGCGTTAGTGGTGATAACTTTACCACTAACGATGCAAGCTTGCTCCCTTTTCACGTTAGTGGTCACGTTAGTGATACTAATGTGGCTGCTAACGTGGTTCTTCTATGCTTCTTTTGTCCTGAAATTAAACAAACAAGGTGCATCAAATATTTGTTCCAGGTCATGAGATCTTGCACTATATAATTTGGCATTCAATTCATGCATTATTCTCATGAAATCATGTAAAGTTCACAATGTTTGCTTGAATCAAGGTGTAAGTGTACATTCACCCAAAACTTGCTTATTTCCTAATAAAATGCATGAAACTACCTGAAAACTGTAAAGAAAAGGCCAGTGAAACTGGCCAAAATGCCCTGGCATCAACGCAACTCCACCTTGATTTGCATGCTCCTAAGTGCTAAATACCAAGCTTGGCATTTAGTTGGCTTTTAGCACCGGAGCACCCGAATGGAAATTCCCTCCAGCGTGTTCTGTTCTTCTTCTAGATTCCTATATTCCTATTCTAAACACTTTGCATGACCATAAACATCATAAAACCAAGGAAAATTATGAATAAAATCAAATATCAATGAAAATCAAACTGAAAAAAAAACCAAAGGATACTTAGGGTTGGGTTGCCTTCCAATAAGCGCTTCTTTACCGTCACTAGCTTGACAGTCAGCTCTGCTAAAGAGAGGGGTGGTCATAGAGCCTTAGCTCCTCATCTCTCACTATGAATCTTTTTTTTTTGTAATCTCATGGATTAACTCTATTTGCTCAAGAGAGAGGATCATGTTCACTGTATGAGGCAGGATTAGAATTTTAGTAAATACCACCGTCATTCTTGGTGAGAAATCATTAGTGGGGATCTTCTTGTTCCTCTAACCCTTGGGTACCTTCTTCTTGGGGCCTTCCTTCTTGGGGCCTTCCTTCTTGGTGGATGATGCACACCCAATACCAAACTTAGGTTTGATGTCAGAAAAAATTGTAATGGTTTCTACCATATGAGGTTTGAGTTGTGAACTCTGCTTTACTTCAGTCAGGGATCCTTGGGGACTTGGATTAGTGAGCTCACTCTTCATGCAAGTGCCTCCTTCACCAGAGCGATGTAAGGGTCTAAAAATGTTGAATACCAAGTAATCCTCATGCATTCTCAGAACCAATTCACCTTTTTTCACATCAATTAGAGCTCTCCCAGTGGGTATGAATGGTCTTCCTAGGATTATATAATCGTTTTCATCCTCTCCCGTGTCAAGGATTACAAATTCTTCAAGGAGAAAAAAAATTCTCCAACCTTGACCAAAACATTCTCCACTATTCCATGTGCATATTTCAAAGATTTGTCTACCATTTGTAATGCTATCCTTGTGGGTTGTGCCTCTTGAATTTGTAACTTTTTCATCACAAACAAGGGAATTAGATTGATACTTGCACCAAGATCACATAGGGCTTTGTCAAAGGTTATGTTCCCAATAGTACATGGGATCTGAAAGCTCCCAGAATCTAGCATCTTTCTTGACAATTTACTCTGAATTATTGCACTACATTCTTTGGTCAGGACCACTGTTTCATTTCCCTTTAAGGTCTTCTTCTTAGAGAGTAAGCTTTTCATGAACTTAACATAGAGAGGTATTTGCTCCAGAACCTCAGCAAAAGGAATATTGATTTACAACTTTCTAAAAAGTTCCAAGAACTTTGAGAAATTATTGTCCTTGATCTCCTTTTGAAACTTCTGAGGATATGGCATCTTCGGCTTGTGCTCAGGTGCCTTGGGTGGGGCGTGTGCTATGGTATCATTAGTCTTTTCTGGAGCTTTTGTTTTCTCTGATCCCTTGGCAATTTATACTTTCCCCTCCTTGCACTCTTCTCTTGGGTTAGGCACTGTGTCACTAGGAAGAGTGTTGGGAGGCCTCTCAGGTACCTGCTTACTCAACTGACCCACTTGTATAAAATTGTGAGTATTCTTAGAGAGTTCCGAAACTATAGAGGCTAGGTTAGAATTATTCTGAGGTTGAGAGGGCGCTTGTTGTGGTTGAGAGGCTTGAAACTGATGGTTGTTGAAATTATTCTGATTAAAGTCGCTCTGAGAATTTTTAAAGTTCGGTTGCCTCTGGGATTGGTCTCTCTACCCAAAGTTGGGGTCCCTAATTAAATGTCTTAGAATAGGGATTATTATTGGGATTTCTAGAGGAGTTGCCCATGAAATTAACTTGCTCAGGAGTAAACTGGCCATAGTCATAAGTTTCACCTTGAGGAAAGCCATCACTCATATCATAAGAAGTGTCTTGAGTACTGACGGCTGAGACTTGCACTCCACTCAAGTGTTGTGTAATAACATTAATTTGCTGAGACATAGCCTTGTTTTGGGCAAGAATAACATCTAAGGTATCCAACTCTATGACTCCTTTCTTCATCGAAGTCCTCTCAGAAGAGTATAAGTACTGTTTGTTAGCAACCATTTTAATCAACTCCATAGCCTCATCAGGGGTCTTTTTCATGTGGAGTGACCCTCCTGCAGAATTATTTAGAGACATCCTGGCAGTCTTAGAGACTCTATCATAGAATATCTGCAACTGAATCCAGTCTGAGAACATATCAGGAGGACACTTCCTAAGCATCAACTCATACCTTTCGCAGGCTTCATAAAGAGACTCACCTTCTCTCTGCCTAAAGATTTGAACATCCGTCCTCAGCTTAATTAGCTTCTGAGGAGGAAAAAACTTGGTCAGAAACCTGTTGACCACTTTATCCCAAGTGTCCAAGCTCTCTTTAGATTGGGTATCAAGCCACTACTTTTCTCTATCCCTCATAGCAAATGGGAAGAAAAGTAGCTTGTAGACATCAGGATTTACTCCATTAGTCTTCACAATATCACAGATTTTCAGAAAATTAGAAATAAACAAGTTGGGGTCTTCCTACGAGAGTCCATGAAATTGCAATTTTGTTGCACCAGAGAAATTAACTGAAGCTTCAGCTCAAAGTTATTTGCAGCAATAGGGGTACAACAATGCTATTCCTATAGAAATCTGGGCTAGGAGCAGTATAAGAGCTAAGTTTTCTTCTCGGTTGTGCAGGTATATTAGGAGGATTAACAATATTGGCATTGACTGCATTGTTGTTGTTATTATTGAGCTCCATAGTGGACTCTTCAACTTTCTTATCAAAATTATCCCTGAGAATTTCACCGGCTTTATAAGCTCTTGCTTGTTGTAAACGGCGCCTCAAGGTCCTCTCAATTTCAGGATCAAAATCTAGGAAAGGCTCTTTGTTCCTGTTCCTGCTCATAAACAACAGAAAACAAAGAAAAGGTGGGAGTTTCTACGTTAGAGCGCAGAGAATTCCCAGTGAGGTATCTTGTGTAAAACAAATGAAATAAAATAAAATGAACATCTAACATAAAAAAATTTCAAAAACCAACTAAGAAAATAAACACCAAATTCGAAAATAACTAAAAAGAAAATTAATCAGAAAAAAATAAAATAAAATTACTAAGGGGGACACCAAACTTAATTTCAGAAATTAAGAAAAAATTTTAACTAAAATAAAGCTAAAATTTAGAGAATTTAAAGAACAAACTCAAATAAAAAATAAAAGCTAAAAAATGCCTAATCTAAATAATCAGACAATGGTTAATTGTCAATCACAGTCAATCCCCAACAACGACGCCAAAAATTTGGTGCGGATTTCAAAAGTCCACAACTGAACTGGCAAGTGCATCGGATCGTACCAAGTAATACCTCAGGTGAGTGAGGGTCAATCCTATGATCGATGGACTGAGCAACAATAGTCGAATGACTTACTTAGTCAGTTAAGCAGAAAGTGATGTTTTGAGGGTTGCAAATCGCATTAAACAGCACTTCAGAGAGTGAGAAAGCAAACAGTAAAATTGGTGTGAAATAAATGTGAGAAAACAATTAAGGTTTCGAAGTTATTTATTCATTCAGAGTAAGTTTTCTTACCAACAATTCTAATCATGCATGATTCACTTCATGGCAAATTATAATTGGCTAAACCCTAATTCCTTAGTGATTTAGTCTCCTCTAGCCTAATCAACCGCTAATATATTAGTCACTTAATGTAGATTAGAGGGTGAGGTTCAAATCTAGTTTATTAGCCACAAAAACCCTAATTACCCAAATATAAGAGGATTATATGTCATGTATCACATTAAGTCTAAGTAATTAGCAATTTAGGAGGAATTTACTTTCAAGCTAGTATTCATGTGAGATATCTCTTCCAAGAATCACAAGAATGCAAATAGAATAAGGGTCATTCTTCTGATCTACCCAAATTCATAAGATGAAGAATGAAACTAATCCTTGAAACTAAATCAATACTTTAATTAAAATAGAACAGTAATAGCTTCAATCCATTGAAATAAACAGAGCTCCTAATCTTAACTAAGGAGGTTTAGTGGCTCATACTTCAAAGAGAAAACTAGGGTTTAGAAAAGTGTAAAAATTGCGGAAGTCAGAAGATCCACAAAAAGGGTGAATCTTTTTCCCTTTTATATCTGACCTAATTTGATTTAAAACTAAAATAAAATAATAAATTTTAAACCTAAAATATTTTGTTTGTAAATAAAAATAACTAAAATAAGATAAAAGGTAACAATTAAAAGCTAGGTTCAACTAAAGATGCTCCATGAGTGAAGTGAGATCCTGATTGCCTGGCGCTAAACGCCACTTAAGGGCAGAAACTCCTTTAATCTTGCTGAGTTGCTGGTGCTAAATGCCAACTTGGCATTTAGCACCCTAGTGGGCAGCTCCAATTCTTCCCTTCTCTTGCACAAAACTCTGTCAAATTAATTTGAATTTCACCTGAAATAATTAAAACACAAAAATAACTCAAAGTAGCATCCAAGAAGGATTTTAACACTAAAAGAACTTAAACTCAATAAATTCTAATTTAAAATAAATAGAAGATAGGAGAAGGATGCTCACGTATCACTCCCTGAATGGCAAAAACTGTTGGCCACTCGGGACTCTGAACATAAGATCATCGGGCCTCTTCTCCACTCCAGCTGCCATAGCCAATCTCATAATAAGCGATGGAAAGGAAATGTTGAATTTCTACTTCTAGTTTACCATCCACTTCGACTATCTGATCAAAGGTAAGATGGATATCTTCTTACCCTCTAAAATAGCCCAAATCAAGATGGCTATGCGAACTCGGATATGTGTAGCGTGAGTACTAGGCAACAGATAATTAGAGACTATCTACTGCCATATCCTCACCTCGGGAGTGAGGTTGGAGTAGGCAATACTGATGGGGACAGCTTTTTCCCCCGTACTGTACTCCTAACGAGCTTTAGGACGACCAATCTTCTTAAGCACCATATCCAATAGAATTTTGCCCTTAATAACAACCCCGTTTATCATCGGATAGGCATCTCTTCTAGGCGGTATGTGAGAAAGTTGTAGGAGAGCTTCAAACACCGTTGAGTGGAAGTGTCTAATTGTTGTCCTCTAAGAAATACTGTTTCTACAAACACTGTTTCTGCATCCCAACTCAGAAGATTCCCATAGAATTTCGTACAATGGACTCATTAATATCCATTGGATATTGCACAATGAAGTGGTAGTAGGCTATGCGATCATGGATGACACCCGCAAACTTCTCCAGAATGTTCAACTTCCTTTCTCAATGAATACTCTTATCCCAAGGCAGTTAAACTGAAGTTTTTTCTTTTCATTGGCAAAGGTATCCGACTTGTCACTTGGGCAGTCATAAGGACAAGGGAGACCGCTGGCTGGGGTCGATAATGATGTCGGCCCTTTGCCTTTGTGGCGCATCCTGAAAAAGAATGAATTGAGTACAATTCAGAATCATAAGATAAATGGCACAAAAAGGCAAAAGAGGAAGTAATTACAATGTAAACTTGGAGCCAATAATAGTATATAAAAACTTAATTGAGAAAAATATCATAAGAGTGTGGTGTGATAAAGAAGCAATGTGTTCCTCAATTAAGTAGCCAAGGTTGCAAGTAATGAATAAGCAAAGGTTAAAGCACAAACAAACTTGGGCAACTAACTAAAGTAAATTGAATTTTGAAAATATTGGATATTGAAATTGTGCAAGTGAAAGCGCAACAAACAATAACCAATTCAATAATGAAAAGAAAACTAATTCATCCCCAAAAATTAATGAAATAATTACATGAATAAGGTGCTTGTTGAAAAAAGGGACAAGTTTGATAGAAATCAAATCAAGTCATTCAAACAAATGTGAATCATTAAAGAACAAGAACTCGTTATGTGATTATGTGGATTTGAAAATCAAGATGAACAAGAAATTCCATTCAATTAACTTAATTCAATATGCACTTATTGAAATTCACCAAATAGGTAACCAAATCTAAATTTCAAAACCAAATTGGTGCTAGAAACTTAAAGTAATAAATTAGTGCATTATTGAAATTCAATCCCAAATGTCATCATAAGCATTCAAAAGTTCACAATTCTTGATTAGAATGCCTAACAAGGACAAAGTTTAATGCATATGGTGGCCAAAACACATGAATTAAACAAAAAAAACTCATTTAGGCATTATGTCGAACACATGGTGTGCAGTGAAGAAGCTCATGAATTTCAATCCAATTCAAGCAGTTAGCAATCTAGAAATCAGCAACAACACTTGCAATGAATCGAACTAACAATTAATCAATTTAAACCTAAACTAATTACTGGAATTAGAATTGAAATGCATTTAAAATTAATCAAAATACGCATGAAATAGGGGGAAATGGAACCTGGGAAAGCAGCAGATGAAGATTAAAAGGAGTGGAAGGGATTTGCAGTGCGACAGGGATTGTCACCGCTGGTGTTGAGGCGAAGCTGCGTCGCCAGAGGCAGAGGGACGCGAGCTGGCACCGGGGCAGGGAAGCAAAGCAAACTCGAGGGTGAGTGGAAATGGAGGAAAAGATAAGAAAAAGGGAAGAAAGGGAGAAATGGGTGGTGCGTGATACGGAATTTACAATTCAATATTCCATAGAACTACTGGCAAGTGCACCGGGTCGTATCAAGTAATAAACTCACGGTGAGTGAGGTCGATCCCACGAGGATTAATGGATTAAACAAGCAATAGCTAATTTATTATTCTAGTTAGACAATCATAATTAGAGGATGAGCAAACAAGAAATGTAAATGACTTAAAGAAAAAGAAAACGGAAGCAATAAAACGACAAGAAAGTAAATTGATGGAAATGTAAATAACTTAGAATTTAAATTGCAAGAAAAGTAAGTACAGGAAAGTAAAGTGCAAGAAAGTAAATAACTAGGATTAAGAAATAAAAAGAATGTTGGGATCAAGAGATATTGCATTCTCAGGATCAATAGCTCTTATCTCCTCTTCAATCATGCATTCATTGATCTCTTGGAAAATCATAAGTGATTGAATTCTAATCCCTTGGCAATTCAATCTCTCTTAATTGAGCAATTGCCAATTGAAATAGCAAAACCGTCGGTTAAGAATTTCTTCTCAGTTAGAGGAAATAACTTCGTTGCAAGTATAGTTCCCAACTGACAAGCAATGCTCAATCAAAGTTTTAATGTTAGTTGTCACAAGTACAAACCCCAATAAAAATTAACCGAAGTATTCAAACCTCAGGTTGTCTCACAAGGAATTACAATGAAGTGATCAATTATTGGCTATGAAGGAACAAGGGGGTTTGATTTGATAAAAGGGGCAAGAAAATAAATGGCCAGACAATAAAGGTAACAACTAAAGAAAGCAAGTAATAAAGAGAGACATTCATGGAAAGGATTGAGAGTATATGCTTTCTATCATAGTCACTCATAACAATAATTAACAAGAGCTTATCCTATTTAGTCATCTCCAACAATGGAAGAAGGTACAATGTTATCTTCACACGAGAGAACGTCAAATAAGACTAGTTAACCTCTATCCAAAAGTCCTAATCAACTTACTAATTGAAAAAATATTAACTAACAACTCTAGATCACCAACATAAGTTAGGTATTCATAACTCAAGATTACCCAATTCCTCTTTCCAAGCCAAGAATGCTCAAAAAGCTACTCTAACATCCAACCAAGCATTTTGTCAAACACTTGGAAGGCATAAAAGGAAAGCATAATAAATTACAAGGAAAGATAAAATCTACAACTATTAATGGCAAGGAAATAACAATAACAACCTAAATCAACAATAAAAGAACATCAAACATGAAATTGCATTAAAGGAAAGCCAAATCCAACAATAGTATTCATAAAACTAAAGAGGGGCATAAAAGAGAAATTAACACTACAAACTAAGAGAATGAAGGTGTAGGAACAAGAAATTATAAAGAAAACAAGATGAAAACAAGAAATTAAACCTAAATCTAAGATGCAATTAACCTAAAACCCTAATTCTAGAGAGAAGAGGGAGCTTCTCTTTCTAGAAAACTAACCTACATGATGCTAACCTAAAACTAATTGCTCCTCCTTTGTCCAATCTTCAATTCTTCATGAAATAGCCTCAGAAACGAGTTGGATTTGGGCTTGGAAAGTTCAGAAATTGCCTCCATCAAATTCACTTTAAGTGAGTCACGTACCACTCGTCACGCGTGCGCATGGACGACGCGTGCGCGTCGATGGTAAATTTCCTCCTCACGCGTACGCTAGATGACGCATGTGCGTGGCTTGCAAATCTTTTACTCACGCGTACACATGGGTGACGCGTGCACGTGGCCTTCCATTCTCCAAATGCTTATTTCATCATGAATTCTCCACTTTGCATGATTTTTTCTTCACTTCTTCCATCCAATACTTGCCTTGTGAATCTGAAATCACTCAACAAACATATCAAGGCATCGAATGGAATTAAGGTGAATTAAATTTAGCTATTTCAAGGCCTAAAAAGCATGTTTTCATACTTAAGCACACATTTAGGGAGAATTACAAAACCATGCTATTTCATTGAATAAATGTGAGATAAGTTGATAAAATTCCCTAAATTAAGCACAAGATAAACCACAAAATTGGGGTTTATCAAACCTCCCCACACTTAAACTAAGCATGTCTTCATGCTAAACCAAGATAGTGACAAAGGGTATTAACATTTATTCAATGCAACCTATCTAAATGAATGCAATCTATCTAAATGCAATATATCTAAATGAATGCAACTACTTGGTCAAAATAAATCAATTCCCAAGAAAGCTTGTATGAACATAAGGGCTAAAGGTATCTTAATGAGATCAAATCCACAATTGATTTAAGTTATTGAAATGATTTTACAAACTTGAAAGAAAAGAGATGGTCATAGGTGAAAACATGTAGTTGAGCAATCGAACCCTCACCGGATGTGTATCCGCTCTAGTCACTCAAGTGTATAGGGTTGATTCACTCAATTCTCTCCTAATCATACTTTCCAAGATTTATTTTTTATTTAACAATCAATAATTATTTCATGCATGCATACAAATATCATGAGGACTTATCCATAAGGTTGTAATGGGGCTAGGGTCAAGGTAGGATTGTATGTGGTCAAGTGGACTAGAATTTGAATCTTTGATTAACTTAAACTTTCCACCTAACCTATATAACAACCTATAAAATTCTAAACAAACCTAACTACCCAGTCTTCACTTTTTCACACACTCATGCATTCTTTTCACTTCATCTTCTATATGCATTGATTATTATTACTTTACTTTGGGGCATTTTGTCCCCGTTTTATTTCTTTTTTTTTTTCTTTTTCTATATTTTTTTCTTTATATATATATATATATTTTTTTCTTTCTATTTTTCTTTTGCTTTTCTCTTTTTTTTTTCTTTTTGATGAATTATATACAAAGGTACCAATGCACATGGTTTACACATTATTAATATATGAGTATGTACCTAATTTCCCAAAATTTTCAATAAAAATACAAAAATACTCTTTTATCCCAACTAATATTCTCAAATCTCCCAAACTCAAATGATAAACACTCTCACTAGCCTAAGCTAATCAAGGATCCAAATTAAGGACATTTATTATTTTTCGCTTTAAGACTTGTAATGTGCTAGAACAAATGGGTTTAGCATAGGTTCAAAGTTGGCTAACAATGAAAGATAAAAGGTAAGGCTATTTGGGTAAGTGAGCTATTTGAAACAATGACCTCAATCATATAAATATATGTATACACAAAATAATAGACATATAGAATCAAACAAATCAAAGATTACAATCATAGAAAGAGAATAATGCACACAAGAAAAAAAATAAGTGGTTATATGATGTAACCACATAATTAGGCTCAAAACTCACAAGGTTGTGTGTTCTTAACTCAAAAACACGTTCCACAATGTATAATTCAAGCAAGTTCTAAATTTTTTTTTTCAAATCAATTGGGGTGCCCTATAAATAAAATCCTTAGAAAATTTTATTATCTTGACTAAGCTTATTATACACATGCAAAATAAGGAAATGCGACGAAAAATCCTAAAAGACCTAAAAATGAAATGCAAAAGTAAGTGTTGGGATTAAAAATTGTCACCCAAAAACTCCGATTGGTCGGACGACCTCCCCACACTTAAAAGTTTGCACCGTCCTCGGTGCATTCAAACATGAGCAAGGGGGTACGGAGACTTTCCGAGTTGCCACCTTCAGCTGGTGGATCAACCGGTTGCTGCATGTTCTTTCTCCTGTTCCGTTTTTGCTTATGATGACTCACCCATGAAAAATAGAAAATAGCACAGTAAGATGAGAAAATACAAAAGCAAGGAAGCGTAAATTGTTGGAATGAGGTAAATCACTAAAATTGAGTGAGTGAATTAGTGTGACATTGATGGAAAAATAGGTGTGTGAATTCTAAGATTGCGCGCAGTTTAGAACTCACACCTTAACATTAAGAGCTATGTCACAATTACACAAAGAAAGTATGCACTTCACTCATTTTGGTGTGCTTAAAATACTTCAAAGAAAACTTGTAGACTAAGACAATCAAACAAGCAATAAGAAGCATGAGAGCATTCAAGCAAATAATCAAGCAATTATGAAATGGATAATGCATGTGCATTGATTGATGTGCAAGTGAACTTGGTGAACCAAATGGAATGTGAAACTTACACATCAATTAATGACACATATCGAAGTTGTTACAACACCTAAGTGACATAGAGGTGGAACACATGGGTGCTATGGAACTTAGGAAAAAGAAGATAGAAGTGAAAATCAATCACATAGCAAGCATGGTCCACAAAGCTTTACAAAGCTAAAAAAATATGTTACTAGGTAAGCTTTCGATCCAATTTCACGATCCCAAAATCTCAATGCATGAAATAGGTGGTGTGAATAAGGGTCAATCATAAACAATCATCTCCTAACAAAAAATGCATTGATAATACACAAATACCTAACAATAGATGACGAATTCATGGTGGCCAAAACATGCAATTCAAAAGAGTTAAGACGCTTGAAGGCAATGTACCATGTACTTGGTATTCAAAGACAATGAGTATGAAAAAGTTCAAAACCAAGTAACAACTTGTAACCTCAATCAAGAATCCAATAATGAATATTAACAAAAATGATGTTAAGATAACATCCTAGTAGTAATGAGCAGCAACAAATAGCAAACAAGATTAATAATCCAACACTTATAATGAAAAATAGAAAATTAAACAAAAATTAAACTAACTAAATAACTAACAAACTAACTTACTAAAAGAAATGGTGATAGCTGGTGATTGGTAGTTTTGGAAGATGGTTGAAGAAGGGAAAGAAAAGAAGAGAATAGAGAAGAAGGAAAGAAATAGAAAGAAGAGAAGAAGAGAAGAGAAGTGATACAGGGTAGGCTCCACGTGTAGCTTCGTGTCACGCGTACGTGTGAATTGCAGAAATGGCTTGCGACGCGCACGTATCGGTGCCGCGTACGCATGGGTACAGAGAGAGATAAGTGACGCGTACGCGTGGGTGGATTTTGTGCTAGAGGCACAATTCCAACCCAAAACGCGCGCAACTCTCTGGTTTTTGTACTGGCCCCTGAAAATTTTGGATGTCACGCGTACGCGTGGGCGAGGTGCACGCGTGGGAGGACGAAAACTTGGGGATCACACGTACGCGTGGGTGATGCGTACGCGTGGCATGGTGCTCTATTTTTCAAAAATTTTCCAAGTTCTTGCACCAAACCAAGCATTCCAAACCTCCAAACAGCTACCAAAACACCATGAAACCTTATTTAACATACTAGACTCCCAAATAAACTCAATAAACTATACTAAATATGAAATTAAACTAACTTTTACCAATATTTACAAAAAGAAAAAATGAAAAGATGTTATCATGGTGGGGTGTCTCCCACCTAGCACTTTTGTTTATTGTCCTTAAGTTGGACTTATGGGGAGCTCTTCATCAAGGTGGCTTGTGCTTGAATCCATCCTTGAACATCCACCAATGCTTGGACTTCCAATAAGCTCCATCATTCAAAGTTAATAACTCCAAGCCTTGATGGAGTTCTTCACAAACCATGAGCTCCCAAAATTGATCCTCTTTGTGTGATCCAGAATCCCACAATTTGTTTTCACACCCGTCCTTGAGTTGATCATGGTAATTCCCTCCGGGTGGTTTACAAGCCGAATTCTCAATTAGACACCAAACGATCCTCCTAGACCCATCTATTTGAGCACTAGTCCAACCCTTGCATCCACTCCTTGAAGCTTCAACCATAATGAGCTTAGACTTACAACGCCAACCACTAAACATCCTCCTCTTACGCTTTATTCCACAAAGCGCCCTAAGTTGGCCATCCGTTTCAAGCAAACCAAATTCAAGTGGGATAATAAAGGTAAGAGTAATGAGTTTTAACCACTCAAATGAAGGATTAGATGGCGACTTAGGTGGAGGAGTCCCCAATGATCTTGATAAGGCACATTCCACTCTCGTCCATCCTCTTCTAGAGGCTTCCACCACTTGACAAGATACTTCATGCTCTACCTCTTGCCAAGCTTCCTCAAGTTCAAATTCTTCTTCACCAATGTCTTCTATCTCTTCCCCATCACTCAAATCATAAATAGGAGGTTGAGTGAAATCTACCTCATCATCAATTTCAAGTTCAATAGAGATGGATTCATCAAACTCAAAAGGATCATATGTTGATACGAAATCATCATAAATAGGGGGACTTGGTGTTTGTCCCACTTCTTCCAATTCTTCAATCACATTGTGCCTTGGAGGTTGTGCACTATCCTTCTTGATATCACTTTCAAACTCCATGGAAGAAGGCTCTTCAATTTGTGATTCCTCTTTGCATTCAACATCTCCTAAATCTTCAATCACTTCGTTTGGTTCAATTATCTCTACCTCCTTCTCTTGTTGTATTTATTGCTTTAACTCCTCTTATTCACCTTGAAGCTTCAAGTTCACTCCCTTACTATGCTCTTTGGTTGCTTCTCCATATTCAACAATGGGAGTGCCTTGATTGCGTAAGCTTAGGTGGGATGAGGCGATGTTGCTCACGGCTTCTGCTATGATAGCAATCTTGGCTTCTAGCTCTTTGAACTCCTTTTGCGTTTTCTCTTCTTGCCTTTGGATATAAGAGCTAAGATCTCTTTGTTCTAGCATGAGGGCATGGAGATCTTCATCCATTGGGGGCGGTGTGGGAAGAGAGGGTTCATTGTTTGAGGAAAAGGTATTGTAGTTGGAAGGTGGTTCATATTGGTAAAAGTCTTGAGGTGGTGTATAAGAAAATTATGGTTTTTGGGAGTATTGGTGTTGGAAATATGGTGGTTCTAGGTATGGTTCATATGGTGGTTGGTATGGTGGGTATGAGTTAGGATCATATGGAGGTGAATGGTAGTAGGGGACTTGTGACTAAGGTTGACAACAATGTTGAGGGATTGGTTCATAATTGTGTACATTTTGGGGTAGATTGTAACCATAAGAGATTGGAGGAGTTTGTTGCCATGAAGGTTGACCATAAGCATGTGGATCCTCCCTAATTTAAAATTCATTCCCACAATGTGGTTCCTCATTGAAGCTTTCATTCTCTATAACATAATTGTAACCAAACTCATAGCCAAAGTGGTGAGAATTCATAGGGACAACAGAAAATAAAAACAAATACTAATAAAAACTAACTCCTAAAGCAAGCAAAACTAACAAAAATCATATTCACAATATCAACATATATACAATAGCTAATAATATAATACCATTGCAATTCCCCAGCAACGGCGCAAAAAACATGAAATAGCAAAACCGTTGGTTAAGAATTTCTTCTCGGTTAGAGGAAATAACTTCGTTGCAAGTATAGTTCCCAACCGACAAGCAATGCTCAATCAAAGTTTTAATGTTGGTTGTCACAAGTACAAACCCTAATAAAAATTAACCGAAGTATTCAAACCTCGGGTCGTCTCACAATGAATTGCAATGAAGTGATCAATTATTGGCTATGAAGGAACAAGGGGGGTTTGATTTGATAAAAGGGGCAAGAAAATAAATGGCAAGACAATAAAGGTAACAACTAAAGAAAGCAAGTAATAAAGAGAGACATTCATGGCAAGGATTGAGAGTATAAGCTTTCTATCCTAGTCACTCATAACAATAATTAACAAGAGCTTATCCTATCTAGTCATCTCCAACAATGGAAGAAGGTACAATATTATCTTCACACGAGAGAACGTCAAATAAGACTAGTTAACCTCAATCCAAAAGTCCTAATCAACTTAATAATTGAATTAGCAAAAGATTAGCGTTAATGGAAATAATATTAACTAACAACTCTAGATCACCAACATAAGTTGGGTATTCATCACTCAAGATTACCCTATTTCTCTTTCCAAGCCAAGAATGCTCAAAAAGCTACTCTAACATCCAACCAAGCATTTTGTCAAACGCTTGAAAGGCATAAAAGGAAAGCATAATAAATTGCAAGGAAGGATAAATTCTACAACTACCAATGGCAAGGAAATAACAATAACAACTCAAATCAACAATAAAAGAACATCAAACATGAAATTACATTAAAGGAAAGCCAAATCCAACAATAGTGTTCATAAAACTAAAGAGGGGCATAAAAGAGAAATTAACACTACAAACTAAGAGAATGAAGGTGTAGGAACAAGAAATTGTAAAGAAAATAAGATGAAAACAAGAAATTAAACCTAGATCTAAGATGCAATTAACCTAAAACCCTAATTCTAGAGAGAAGAGGGAGCTTCTCTCTCTAGAAAACTATCCTATATGATGCTAACCTAAAACTAATTGCTCCCCCTTTGTCCAATCTTCAATTCTGCATGAAATAGCCTCAGAAACGAGTTGGATTTGGGCTTGGGAAGTTCAGAAATCGCCTCCAATGAATTCACTTTAAGTGAGTCACGTACCGCTCATCACGCAGGCGCGTGGACAATGCGTGCGCGTCGATGGTGAATTTCCTCCTCACGCGTACGTGTAGATGACGCGTGCACGTGGCTTGCAAATCTTTTACTCAGGCGTATGTGTGGGTGACGCATGCGCGTGGCCTTCCATTCTCCAAATGCTCATTTCTTCATGAATTTTCCACTTTGCATGCTTTTCTCTTCACTTCTTCCATCCAATACTTGCATTGTGAATCTGAAATCACTCAACAAACATATCAAGACATCGAATGGAATTAAGGTGAATTAAATTTAGCTATTTTAAGGCCCAAAAATCATGTTTTCACACTTAAGCATAAATTTAGCGAGAATTACAAAACCATGCTATTTCATTGAATAAATGTGAGATAAGTTGATAAAATCCCCTAAGTTAAGCACAAGATAAACCACAAAATTGGAGTTTATCACCAATTTCTTGATCTAATTGTTCATGAGAAGAGATAAAGATTGGTCTCTGATTTAGAGCCACACAATTTCATGAATCAAATTTTAGGATGATTATATGTCACGTATCAATCCCAAACCCAATTTTATAACCCCTGTGAGAAAGAACTTCAAGCATAATTCTATGATTCATTTTCCAAGGCTCACATAGAATTCAATTAGATCCAATTTCTCTTTTGATAGAATTTGAATCATTAAAATGAAGATCGAAGATCTTTCTAAAAAAATAATAAAAGAAGAATTTAAGATGAAGAAGAAATCAAATTAATCCATTGAAAATCAATAGAGATCTCTTTCCCAATGAAAAGAGTTAAAAACCCATAACAAAATATTTACAGAAGTGTGTGAAAGAAAATAGAAAAGGAGAAGAGAATGAGAGTGAGGAGAGAGTCCGAAGACTCCAAGCATGCCATAGTACACGTCATCATTGAAGATACTTGGGAGTCCTTCTGGATTTTATGCCCACCGTGCCACGCTAAGGGCACGCCCAGGGCTACGCCTGGGTTGGAGAGTTGGCGTGCCACGCCTTTGGCACGCCATAGTGCATGCCAGTGTTGGGAGTTCTTTAAATAAGTCTCACACAAAAATATGTCATGCAACAAAAATATGCCACAAACAAGCCCTTGAAGCCCAAATTGACGACAAAAATTACTTGGCGTCCCATGTCAAAGTCATTTTGGGCCATCCAAGGGAGCTAGGCGTCCCACGCCATACCTTTGCCGTGCCATGCCTGGTACCTTATGTAACTTATTTTTGGGCACTCAAGAACATGCTTTGGCATCTCACGCCAAACCCTTGGCGTCCCACGCCTGTTACTTCATACATTTGAATTGGGCCATCCTTTGATGAAAAAGTGTGGCGTTATATATATATCTTGTCTTTATCCTATTCTTCCTTAATGTTTTATTTTGTTTTGCTTTTCGAATGCGCTTTGTTCTTTTTCACTTACTCATTTTCGATTAGGGTTTAGGGTTTAGGGTTTAGGGTTTATATATATATATATATATATATATATATATATATATATATATATATATATATATATATATATATCCACCTTGAATCGTACCACCTTAGTATCATTGAATTATGACTCGAGTATAAGAATTTAAATGTTAGAGTGTTACATGGTTAATGGTTGATTATTTGCGGTTTGAAAACAATGTTTATGTAACGTTTGATTTTTCCTTAGGAACACACACTACATGATTTTTTCTAATTGGTGGAGGCTTTATAGTGAAAATTTTTAAAAACCTCCCTAACATCATCTATTTGTGACAATTTACAAAACTCCCAGAAATAAAAATCTCAGCATTTGCATAGTCAAAACACCCAAACATTTAAAGGTCCAAACAAACACTCAAAGCCCATACTAAATATGCAAACTAGGGCTAGCTTCGAGTGAGATGAAAAGTGAGCAAGACCTAATCGAAACCCTAAATTACAGTCGTCACCGTTGTTGTGATGTCACTGCCGCCACTGGCACCACCACCGCTACAGCCATTCATCTCCTTGCTGCTAGCGCTAATGCCACCACGTGCTTCGATAATCTCTTTTCCCGTTTTCTCTTCTGTCGATCCGTCACCTCATGTCGCGACACGGTAAATTTTGAGTTCTCCTTCTATGTTCTTTGGTGCATTCCTATAGAAGCTTTTCTTTATTGTTACTTTTGTGATCTCCTTCACGTTAATTTAGTTTGATTGATTACTTCTTTAATTTTGAATTTGGCTTGTTACTTTTGCGATTATTCAGTAACTTGATGGCGATACAATTAGTATTCTTATTTTTGCTTACTGATTTCGTGAGAAAATTTTTGTTATAATGCAAGGAATTAGTGATTTGGATGTAATATATATTACACATATATTCATCACCTTAGGTTGTCGCAAAGTTGAATGGGTTTTGAGACTGAATGGTATTGATCACCAGTACATAGAAGAAGACATCTTCAACAAGAGCAACCTCCTACTAGAGGTGATCCCTGTTCACAAGAAGGTTCCTGTTCTTGTTCATGGTAACAAGGAAATTGCTGAGTCCTTCGTCATCCTTGACTACATGGATGAAACATGGAAGCTATATCCACTTCTACCTCAAGATCCTTATGAAACAGCTCTTGTACGTTTTTGGATCAAGTTTGCTGATGAAAAGGTGATAGAACCAAAATCTTTATGACTATGATATTAATTAATTGAGTTGAATAACATATTAACATGCATTGTAGGTTATGCACGGTGGATATGTTGCAATTATATCAATTGGGGAAGAGCAGAAAAAGAGATTGAAGGCTATTGAATAGAGCGGAGTTGAGACCGCCCTTGCTTTCGCTGTTGACAATGATGACGGCGGCCCCAATCTCTTTCAGAAATTGGGCCTCCAAACCTTTATTAACCTCTTCACCAATTTTTACAACAGGTACTCTATCGTTATCCAACTCAAATTTATTCCAAATTTCTTAAATAACTCTTCAAAGTTAGTTATGACTTTCGACTTAAAGTAAGTGTTAGTCAGTCAATTTAGTTAGGATTGAACAGCTTCTATAGGAGTCCCTAATATACATATCAATTAGCATTCTCTGAAAATTCTCCATCATGCATTTCTCATCCTAAAAAGTAAAAATAATTAGGAAAGAGTTGATAACTTGATATATGTACATCATGAATTAAGAAAATTCATAACTATTCGCAGTAATTATTTGGTAATTAAGGAAGGAGTTGATATATGATATCATGAATTGAGGGACTACCTGGTGTTTCACTTTCTGTATTGTCAAGACCATTTTTTGCATGAAATCAACAAATCCCTGTAATGTGATAACCACAAATGATTAAAGTTAAACAAGGAAAAATGGTTCTCAACTCTCCAATGGGAGAAAAAGAGACACACATTGATGAACCACTATTTTATGACTTATTTTGGATCAAATCAAGTGGATTCTATCAACTTTACTCACACTTATCCATATAATTTGCATGTTTTTAAGTTTTCTTCCGAATTTTGTGCTATGATTGAAAACATGCTTCCTAAGCCTTAAAATTGTGAATTTTTAATCCTTTGTTATTATCATTCGATGCCTTGATATGTGTGTTAAGTGATTACAGGACTTATAGAGCAGGAATGGCATAGAGGATGAAGAGAAAGCATGCTAAAGTGGAAGAAACACAAGAATTTAAAGATTTGAGAAGCTAGAAGTGACGCGCGCGTATGGATGAAGCGTACGCGTGATCAAGCAATCTTCCAAGAAACGCGTACGCGTGAGTGATGCGTACGCGTGACCTTATGCAGAGCCCACCGACGTGTATGCGTGACGAGCGTCACGTGCTGCAATTAAAGGAATACGCTGGGGGCATTTCTGGGCTGATTTTCGCCCAGTTTCAAGCCCGAAGATGAAGTCAATACGCTGGGAATGGAGCTGCGACAAACTACACACACTTTAGCTTAGTTTTTAAGTTTTGAATTCTAGTGAGAGAAACTTTGACTTCTCTCTAGGATTCTTAGTATTCTTAGTTTTACTTTCACTTGGGTCTTGAGAGAAATTGCTGTTACTTTCATTTTCTAGTCATTTTTCTTATAGTTTTCTTCTCTAATTTCTTTAGTACTATTTTCAATTTGGTTACTTGAATTCATGTTTGGATCTTGTTACTCTTAAATTTTGTTAATGCATTGAGTTATTTCCATATCCATTGTTATTGCTTGTTTTGTTATTGTTGATTGTTCTTAGTGGTAATTTGAATTGAGTTATTTTTCTAGTTTTTATCATGTCTTTTATTTTTGCTCACTAAGTATTTGAGAAAATATCACCCATGATCATGGAGTAGATTTCCTTGCTTGGTTTGGGGTTGAGTAATTGGATCCACTTGAATTGTTATATTCAAGTGTTGATTGGGTCATCATCGTCTTCTCCAATAAAACCAAACATTCTCGTATCATATATCATTCTCTTCCCTTTATTAGACAAAAATGGACTAGTAAGTAAAGAAAAGCGAAAAGGTTTCATGCAATATGCAAGTGTTGCATTGTCTTTATTATTGGGTTGGTTACCAATTTTATTCTTTATTACTTCTCTTGCAATTATTCTTAGCTGCTCAAGAATACTTGGCTAATTCTTACCACTCCTTTTATCTGTGGCAGCCAGCTCGCTGGCATGCTTAGAGGAGTTAATTTAGGTAACCAAACCATTCTTAAATTCTGAGTTTTAGGTTGATGAATGTAAATGGTTAATCTAAACCAAAATACAAAAGGATTTATTTATTCGTTATTGCAACTTAACTTTTATGTATTATTTTCATGGGTGTATTAGTATGTGGGTATATCTTTGTTGGTTACATGTTATTTTCTTTCATTTAATTTTTATCTTGTGCTTCTTTCTGTATCCTAATATTTGAATTTTATTGTTTACAGGCGGGATGCAAGGGGCAATCATGGAGCTATTGAGATATTGTTTCCCTTGACATCCAAGATTAATGTCATTCCTAATTGGACTGTTGATGGGATAATTGAGTATATGCAGTCCAAAATAAAGAAGCAACAGGTATTGAAAGTCTTGGGATAATTGCTTTTTGCTTGATTCTTGGATGTCTCTGTCTCATAGTTCTTGATTTTGCCCTTGTTCTTTGGTGCAGGCATAAGCACAATCAATAAGCATTCTTTGATGTTAAAGGTACTTTCCAATTAGCATCATAGTTAGCATTTTCTTTTTCTTTAATTGAGTACTATAATAGTTCCTTCAATTCATATACAGCTTAATGTTGAATATTTTTTATGTTTCAAACCGGCATCACGAAGAAGTATACCTTGAAAACTTGAAGATGTTCCAATTCAAAGAACTCCAAGTTACTACCAATAACTTCAACAATAAGAACATTCTTAGAAAGGGTGGTTTTGGAAATGTCTACAAAGGAGTTCTCTCTGGTAGCACTCTTGTAGCTGTCAAGAGGCTGAAAGATGGCAATGCCATTAGAGGAGAGATTCAATTTCAGACTGAAATCAAAATGATCAGCCTCGCCATCCACCGGAATCTCCTCGGACTCTATGGATTCTGCATGACACCAACAGAAAGGCTTTTAGTTTACCTTTACATGTCCAATGGCAGCATCGCTGCACATCTGAAGAGTAATATCAATCGTAGAATTTCATATGAAGTTGACATTTAGTAACTAATAGACTAAAAATGCCAGCTGATGTTGGTGGATGTACTTATTGGTTTTGCGGATGTGGTTCATTCAGTCATAATTCTCTTGTCATAATTTATTTTGTTTCTATTTACTCTTTATTTTATCGGATTCCTTTTAATTAAATAAATAAATATTGATGTCACTACACTAGAAGGATAATTTAATATTAATGATATTTAAGCATTTGTATTTGATATAGTAAGAAGTGTATTGTTTTAGTAATTACAATTTTTCAGATGTTTTTTACTTAGATTTTTTTAATTTTGATATTAAAAAGTAAACTTTTAATTTGTGAGGATGTAAATAAGATGAGATTAATGAATGATTTGAAATTAAAAATAAATAATTATAAGATTTGTGGAGGTTTAAAAATCTCACAAAATAATTAATTTTTGTTAAATTAAAAAATTAATTTGTGAAGATTTTAAACTGACATAAAAGTTATTTAAAACCACCACAAATGTCCAATATAAAACCTCTACTAAACACACACAAAACCTCCACCGAATAGATTGTGAAAGTCTTTAAAAACTCTCCATAAAAAACTTCATGGTACTTCAAATTTTGGAAGTTTTAAAAACTTCCACAAACTATTTAGTGAGAGTTATAAACCTCCACAAATAAAAGAAAAAGTTGCCACAAATAAATAAAAACTTTATAATGACAAAAGAAATTAGGTGTTGGGCTTGAATTATGGGCGCTAGCAGGCGCCATCTCTATATATCATGGACACCTCCTTGACACCCTAAATAATTAAGATGTTAATTATTTTTTTATTGTACTTTATTTAAATTATAATAATTTTTTTATGTAGTTATATAAAATAATTTTGGTGATGTTAATAAAGATTAAGATGTTTATCATGATAATTTATTAATAAAGATGGAGTGTTGAGAATTAAAAGATGTATAATTAATTAACGATGATTTTTATTAAAAGATATTTTTGTAACATATAATATTTTTTTTTTGTAGTTTATTAATAGTAAATTTTAAGTGGTCTCATGTATATTTTTATATAAGTATACTTAATTTAGTGTAAGATGTATGAATACTTATTTATGACAATTTTAAAACTCCTCTCGCGAAATCGTGTAATTAGCTTCTCACTTTCCTACATTCTTATCTTTTTCAAGAAACTGACGAAAAGTCTATGAAAATTTTAGTGAACATTTGGTTGTACTTTAATTTTATTATCTTATATATTTTTCTTTTGCCATTATTATTATATCTTTTAAAGAATTCTATTATTATTATTATTATTATTATTATTATTATTATTATTATATACGTGTGTGTTTGCATATTACTTATATAAAGAATTCTATGTGCCTGTTTGTAAAAAGAATAAAAAAGAATTTCCAAATTTTTCTATTATGATCAATTCAATATTTTTGTTTATTATAAATATATTTTGTTTAAGAATAATTTTTATTTTTTAAAGAATATTGTACGGTGTTATGTATTTAATTATTTTTATTTTATAATATTTGACTAATTTAATTAAAAATATAAAATTATATATATAATTATATTACTAAAAATTAAATTTAAATAAAATATTATTAGAATATATATATATTAAAAATAAAAGTTGAGGAACAGAAAGGCTATGCTTATATAAAATATTGTTATGTTTTTAAAGTGATGCAGTAACAAAGATAATAAGTATAGTATATTATAGTAAGTATGAGTGATAAAAAAACATAGCTTTAGTCTTTAAGGACATTACTTGAAAAGTGTATTCTATTCTCAACGCCAAAACCTTGAGAATAGGGCCGAATAAACATCTCTCATTAAAGCATCCTCAAAGCCAAAAAAACATAATTTTTGTCTAAGGCGATATTTTTTCCATTCTTAGCTACACTTTTCAAATATAGTTAAATGGATAATTTTTTTGTAGTGCATGTGACATATGCACATGTTTTTTTTTTCTTTCTAGACTTATGCCATCTTATTTAAATTTGGTTGAAAAATATTTGTACATATATATATATATATAGAATAATGCTACATATTTAAATTTTTTTGTGAACTAAATCTAATCAAGTTAAATAATAAGACTTGGAATAATGCTAATTTATTTTTTTGTGAACTAAATCTAATTAAGTTAAATAATAAGACTTGGAATAATGTTAATTATAATTAATTTTTAGTATGATAAACTAATTTAATTAAATTTTATTAACAAAAAGACTTGAATGTGTATATTATATACCATGATACCCAATTTCCAAGAAAAAAGCTAAGGGACGGTTGTATAGTGAGTAATACGATCATCCAACAGTAAAAATAGATAAATGTTGCTTGCTTCTCCTACGTTATTCTTTAATAGACTTTATGTTGAATGTGACTGCAAGGTCATATATACACTATGAAAGGCACGTCCAACTTAATTCCATTTGTTCTTACTATAAGTCACATTGTCACCCAATTCCTTTGCTTTAAGAGATCACATGTATTCATGCGTTACGTGACAAAATTTCTGTTGGCTTCTAGCTAAATATGACGTACATGGATAACATTACTAAAAACGGCCAAATCACAACAGAAAGTCCTCTGAAAGCAACCCAGTTTTATGGCTTTCGGTCAGCTCTTGCTGGACCAAGTTTTTAATTCCTTCATTAATTATTTAATTTAATGTTTGTATTATTGATATTTTTCTGATCCTCCTCAATTTTAACTGTGGTTAGGTCTAAAAGCTCGCTCATCTCATTAGAAACAAATATAATTTAATAAATTTTTATCAAATAGTGTTATACATTGGGATAATCATAGAAAAATTATCTTTAGCGAATTAATGATATAGAGCTTGTTTGGGTGAGCTTTTAAGAAAAGATCTTTTTTTGAGTTATTTTTTTTTAAAAGATCTTATGAAAAAGTAAAAATAATTTTATGTTTGGGTATCTTATGTAAAAAGGTCTTTTTATCAATCAATTATGTTTGGGTATAACAATATAAAAGTACTTTTTTGTTTATTTATTACATGAAAAACATCTTTTTTTTAAGGAAAAAAGATCTTTTAAAAAAAGATGTAAATTACAGCTTCTCAAAAAAGATCTTTTTTTTATTTTACTAGTTCTTTTACTTTTACTACTAGAAATTTGCCAAACACGTTAAAAAATAAAAAAAAATCTTTTTTCATTGAAAAAAGATCTGTTTTTAACAAAATAATGGCGCCCAAACATGCACATAGTGTTTAATCATCATAAGAGTGCTTTTACACAAAATTATCAATCAATTATGTATGACTTCTGATGAAAATAATATATTCAACATGAATATTATTTATTAGGTAAAAAATAGTAAATTGACAAAAAAAATTATTATAATTGGTATATTCATTTTATCAAATATTCTTCTATCTAATACTATAAAAAATACACTGGTCACCTTAATTACTACACTCTAACTTTCATCGGCAACGATAGAATGCTTAAATTGAGTCATTTATAGTTTATGGTATTCATCAAACAAACAATCAATTAAACATTTATCCGTACATTCTCATTTTGAGTATATTTATACATAAAAGAAATTATAAATAAAAAAAGAGTTGAAATAGCAAAAGCAATAAAAATGATGATTCTTAGAGCAACTTCGATCCAATAGGATCACTTTTAGGTATCAATTTTGACCTGTGTAGTAAATGAACTGATTTAAAATTAAAACTTGCATTGAATATATTTTTGAAATGAAACTGGTATCAATAAGAAGATACCGTATCACTTAAAAAAAAGAGTGAAATATTGTCATTTGTCTAAACTCATCCATTAAATAAATACAAATAGTGTTACTATAACGTTGTTTTATTATAACGTTGTAACAAAGATTCAATTAAAATTTACTCAAATAAATTAGACGTGCTTATTTATATTCTGCATTTTATTACTTTATTTTTTATTTTCTTATCTATTTGGTAAAAAAATAGATCCAAATTAATTTAAGGTTATTTTTTTAATTATTTATAAAATACTAATGTTTTTTCTCAATCTAAATATAATTATTAATTTTGTAATTTATATTTTTATTTTAGTTAAAATTTTACAATTTAATTAAATTTATTTAAAATAATAAAAAATAATTTAAAATTTAAATTGAAATAAACCATGCATTAGAGTGACAAATTTTATATTAAGTTTTAAATCAAGTCTTATGATATATAGTTTACATATATTTATATGGCATCTTGGAGACTTAAAATAAAATAAAATTAATACCAAATATTAGAGATACTCTTATAGATTTGTTTGGCCATTTATATATAAAAGATCAGAAGATTATGATTATCTAACAAAATTAATTTGTATTTATTACATTCAATTTGAATAAATAAGAAATTATCTTATTTTAGTTTGGTCATTAATTCACATTATTTGAATTTGACTCAATACTTCAATAGATATGATTTAATTTGATTTGATATAATTATTAATTGAAAATATCTCAGTTGTCTATTTTATTCATAGATTTATTATTTTAATGACTAATAAATTAATCAAATCAATTAATTAATATACATAATTAATATAATTAATTTGGTTTAATAAATTAAAAAATAAGTAAAAAAATACTACCTGAATATTAAAAGAAATAAATTAAAAAAATACTAACAAAATAAATAATTGATATACATTATAATAAGGCCCGTTTGAGAAGTTTTAAAAATAACTTTATGAATAGTTAATGTCTGGTGCAATTTTCAAAACTAAATTGCAGCTTTTTAAGAAGCTATTTAGGAGCTTATAGAGAAGTTAAAAAAATGACTTCTCTCATAATACTACTACTTTTTATAACTTTTAGAGCTAAAAACTCAAATACAAAATAACTATTTATAAGCTACTTTTAATATAGCCATTTATTATTTAAGTTATTTTTTCAAAAAGAATTTAATTAAGCTGTTTATCCAAATTGGATCTAAATTGTGTGATATTTAAATATTTAATCAAATTAATTAGTTGATATAACTAATTTATCGTAATAAATTATATTTAATGAGTTAAAAAAATAAATTAAAAAATACTTTCAGAAGTATACCACATCAACTCTGTCATTAAATACAAAAACCCAATTTTTATAGAATAGAATAGATAATATTATATACTATAATGAATGTCAATAAGTCCTTAATTAATATATATATATATATCATTAGATTCCCATAAAAGTTTCAAATAAATAGCCCTAATTGTGCATATAAATGCATATGCATCAGAAACACAATTCACATACATATTGACATTGCAAGTACAAGCAAGGGTCTTAAAGTGCAAGAAAATGAAGTCCTCCACCTCATCATCATCAGGCCTAGTAATTAATTTCCTTCTCATCTTAATCTTCATCATCCAATTCTCAAATGGTTCTAACTACATCAACCTTATCTCTAAATCATGCAAGGAAGCGTCAGAAACCGACCCAGACTTCAGCTATGGTTTCTGTGTTAATTCCCTTATTGAAGCCATATCCAAAAACCACTCATCACCACAACCCAACAGCATAGAAGATCTTGTGGTCATTGTAATTAAGCTAACAAAGTCCAACGGCACTAACATCATTTCCAAAATCTCCAGGCTCTTGAGGAACAAGAACTATTTAGTTGATCCATACGTGAGGGCTTGCTTGAAGGATTGCTTCGACCTCTACCATGACTCGCTGTACTCTTTGGAAGACGCCGCGGCCGCTTTCCGGTCCAAGGATTTCTACACTGCCATCACAAAATTGAGCGCTGCCTCGGATGATCCGACTACGTGTGAAGATCAATTCAAGGAAAAGAAAGGTGTTTCCTCTCCTTTAACGAAGGATAACCAAGTTTACTACCAACTCAATATTATAGCTCTTGCTTTCACCCAAATGTGTAATCATCATGTTTGAGAAAGATTAGGTGTTACAATTAATATACAAGTAATTGCTTGCCCTTACTCTTATTTCGTACATTAATATATATATTACCCAATGAATCGTAAAATTAAATATGATTCATTCAATAATGAAATTATTTCTTAACTTAGTGTATAAAATAAAAATAATTAAAAAATCATTTTAACTCAATTTGCACTATTAATATATGAATTTTTACTCTTTTTGTTCAGAAATATTTGTCATGTTGTAATAAATTTGGTACGTTTGAAATTTAATATATTTTAATACGACCAATATATAAAGCAAAGATATTTTAAAACGGATATGTGAGCTTGATAAAAGCATATATTGTTAATTACATACTTGTGAATTATACGAGCAGTGTGTGTTTGGACATTATTTATTATTTATATTGTGTTGATGACACGTTGAATTTATTTGTACTATTTATTATATATATACATTAAAGGAAGTTATATGGTATATGGTACAACAATAATGGCTTTTATTTTCTCATGAGTTAAATAATGCGTGTCTGAAAATAAATAATTGCAACTTTTTTCTGCTTTTCCCTATCTCGGAGTACAAAGGTGGTTCATATATTCCTTTGCGCCTCGTATGTGTCTTTTGCCTCTGGATTGATGGTCTTATTAGCTATACGACTATATATTATTACCATCAAGGGATTTTGATTCCGTTTATTTTATTTTTTCATTAATATTTTTTAAAAATATTATTAGTATATTAAAATTAATTATTAAAATTATTATTAATATATTTGTGTATAAATTTATATATAATTTAATTTATTTTTAATATATATTTATATTTTAATATATAATTTTATATTAATAATTAATTTTAATAATTAATTTTTAATATATACATAGCATAAAAAAATATTTTTATTCCCCCTTGGATGATGGCTCCACATATAAATAGGTGAGAGGCTGTTGACTGTTCAACTAAGAATAGAGATAGGGAATTAAGGATATGAATGCAACATAGAATTGGTTCTTGAAAAGCACTATGTATGCATATATGCATCCCCTCTTTATTTAAATGAAACCACTCGATGCTGGCATCTTCATTTCCGATATTTTTATACAAAAATCTAAAATAGCTTCTGGCATTAATTAGTATCGTATGCCGTTATATATATTGTTAGTGTTGTAGAATAAACAAAGATAATATATAAAATAAAAATATATAAACAGAAGATTCTAGTATTAATATTTATGAATATAATAATTTTAATATAATAAAGATAATTTATATATATTTATCTACTAATAATATAGTAACTCATTAGTAAAAGAGAGAGAAGAATAGTATATGAAAAAGAAAAAAGTAATTTTATTATTAATTGTAGTGTGTAATTAACGGAGGCTTAACCTCCTATTTACACATGTATAGGATTTACATTTTCAATCTTTACTAAATGTAAATTTTCTTGGTAATATGAGTATTTTATCATGGAAATATTGAGCCACCCATATTATTAATGGTCATCCACATCATTCATACTTATCACAATACTCCCCTTTAAATGACCATTTAGGATTATGCCTCATTAAAACTTTACTAAAGAAAAATCTAATGGAAAAAAACTTTAGTAAAAGAAAAAAAGTACAAAATCCTTTCTGATGGGAACTATCTCATTAAAAACCTTGTCAAGAAAAACCCAATGGAAAAAAACCTGGCCAAGGAAAAAAGAGTATAGTCTCCCCCTATTGTTGACATCATTTAATGTCTCAAAATCGGCGCATCCCAATCTTATATACCAATCTTGTCACTTGAGCGGATCTGTTGGACATTAATTGTCTCTTGATTTTGAAGATCATGAGTGAAGAAGAATTTGGGAGAAATATGCTTTGTTCTATCACCTTTAATGTATCCACCTTTAAGCTGAGTAATGCATGATGTATTATCTTCAAATAGGACAGTTGAAGCTATTTTATGATCAATTAGTCCACATGATGACAGGATATATTGGATCAAACTCCTGAGCCAAAAACACTCGCGACTAACTTCATGTATCGCTAGTATTTCAGCATGATTAGAGGATGTTGTCGCAATCGTCTGTTTCGTTGACCTCCATGATATAGCTGTACTACCATATGTGAACAGATATCCTGTTTGAGATCTCCCTTTGTGTGGATCAGACAAGTATCCTGTATCTGCATAGCCAACTAGTTGTGACTTGGATCCATAGGGATAAAACAATCCCATATCAACCTGGTGCACAGAATTGTGATCACACTTTTCACAACTCCGGTACAACTAACCAGCAAGTGCACTGGGTCGTCCAAGTAATAAAACCTTACGCGAGTAAGGGTCGATCCCACGAAGATTGTCGGCTTGAAGCAAGCAATGGTCATCCTGTAAATCTTAGTCAGGCGGATTCAATTGGTTATGAGTTTTGATAATTGAAAGATAAATAAAACGTAAATTAAAATAAAGATACTTATGTAATTCATTGGTGGAAATTTCAGATAAGCGTTTGGAGATGCTTTGTTGCTTCTGAACCTCTTTTTTCCTATTGTCTTCATCCAATCATGCGTGCTCCCTTCCATGGCAAGCTGTATGTTGGTGGATCACCGTTGTCAATGGCTTCCATCCGTCCTCTCAGTGAAAATGGTCCAGGTACAATTTCTGTACGGCTAATCAACTATCGGATCTCTTGTCTCGGATGAAAAATACCAGGCACAGCTACCACACGGCTAATCATCTGTCGGTTCTCACTTGTGTCGGAATAGGATCTCTCTATCCTTTTGCACACTGTCACTGCGCCCGACATTCGTGAGTTTGAAGCTCGTCATAGTCATCCCGTCCCAGATCCTACTCGGAATACCACAGACAAGGTTTAGACTTTTCGGATCTCAGGAATGCTGCCAATTGGTTCTAGCCTCTACCACGAAGGTTCTAATCTCACATATTCAAATGCTCTGTTGTCAAGAGAGGCAAGTCAAATCCATGGATCAGAGACCCAAGAGAATATACTCCGGCTATCGTCCAATGACTACGTTAAACATCATGTAGACCGCTTGTGGTTGTCAGGCATGCAGATCTTGGCTAAGCGAGTAACGAAGATAGTGAGTGATTGTCACGGGTCACCCCTTCAATCTGACTTAACTGAATTAAGTACGAGAGTATATCTTGGAGAAGAAGTAAGCGTGAATTGAAAGAAAAACAATAGTACTTGCATTAATTCATGAAGAACAGCAGAGCTCCGCACCTTAATCTATGAGGTGTAGAAACTCCACCGTTGGAAAATACATAAGAGAAAATAGCCTAGGCATGGCCGTGAGGCTAGCCAAGCATGAAGTTGATAAAAGATGATAAAGGTCCAAATACAATAGGAAAGACTAGTATTTATACTAAACTAGTTACTAAGGATTATAGAAATTGAGTAACTAAGTACAGATAGTGCAGAAATCTACTTTCGGGGCCCACTTGGTGTGTGCTTGGGCTGAGCATTGAGCTTTACACGTGAATAGGCCTTTTCTAGAGTTAAACGCCAGCTTGGATGCCAGTTTGGGCGTTTAACTCCAGTTCTGGTGCCAGTTCCGGCGTTTTACGCCAGAAAAAGGTCTCTGGCTGGCGTTGAACGCCAGTTTGGGCCATCAAATCTCGAGAAACGTATAAACTATTACACATTGCTGGAAAGCCCAAGATGTTAGCTTTCCAGCCCAATTAAGAACGTGCCAATTGGACTTCTGTAGCTCCAGAAAAATGCGTTTGAGTGCAGGGAGGTCAGAATCCAACAGCATATGCAGTCCTTTCTCAGCCTCTGAATCAGATTTTTGCTCAGGTCCCTCAATTTCAGCCAGAAAATACCTGAAATTACAGAAAAACACAAAAACTCATAATAAAGTCCAGAAAAGATGATAAAAGTCCAAAAACTAATAAAAATATAATAAAAAGTAACTAAAACATACTAAAAACTACCTAAAACTGCCAAAAAGCGTATAAATTATCCGCTCATCACAACACCAAACTTAAATTATTGCTTGTCCCCAAGCAACTAAAAACAAAATAGGATAAAAATAAGAGAAAATACAATAAATTTCAAAATATCAATGAAGCTTATTTCCAATTAGATGAGTGGGACTAGTAGCTTTTTGCTTCTGAACAATTTTGGCATCTCACTTTATCCTTTGAAGTTCAGAATGATTGGCATCCATAGGAACTCAGAATTCAGATAGTGTTATTGATTCTCCTAGTTTAGTATGCTGATTCTTGAACACAGCTACTTTATGAGTCTTGGCCGTGACCCTTAGCATTTTGTTTTTTAGTATTACCACCGGATACATAAATGCCACGGACACATAACTGGGTGAACCTTTTCAGATTGTGACTCAGCTTTGCTAGAGTCCCCCAGTTAGAGGTGCCCAGAGTTCTTAAGCACACTCTTTTGCTTTGGATCACGACTTTAACCACTCAGTCCCAAGCTTTTCACTTGGACCTTCATGACACAAGCACATGGTTAGGGACAGCTTGATTTAGCCGCTTAGGCCGGAATTTTATTCCTTTGGGGCCCTCCTATCCACTGATGCTCAAAGCCTTGGATCCTCTTTACCCTTTCCTTTTAGTTTAAAGGGTTACTGGCTTTTTGCTCTTGCCTTTTGGTTTAAAGAGCTATTGGCTTTTTCTGCTTGCTTTTTCTTTTTCTTTATTTTTTGCCATGTTTTTTCGCAAGCTTTGTGTTTTTCACTACTTTTTCTTGCTTTAAGAATCAATTTTATGATTTTTCAGATCATCAATAATATTTCTCTTTTTTCATTATTCTCTCAAGAGCCAACAATTTTAACATTCATAAACTTCACTATAAAAAATATTCACTATTCAAGCATTCATTCAGAAAACAAAAAGTATTGCCACCACATCAAAATAATTAAACTATTTTCAAGATAGAATTCGAAATTCATGTACTTCTTTTTCTTTTTCAGAAAACATTTTTCATTTAAGAAAGGTGAAAGATTCATGGAACATTCATAGCTTTAAGACATAGACACTAAACCTTAATGATCATGTAATAAAGACACAAACATAGACAAAACATAAAGCATAGAAACGAAAAACAGAAAAATAAGAACAAGGAAATTAAAGAACGGGTCCACCTTAGTGACGGTGGCTAGTTCTTCCTCTTGAAGATCCTATGGAGTGTTTGAGCTCTTTAATGTCTCTTCCTTGCCTTTGTTGCTCTTCCCTCATGGCTCTTTGGTCCTCTCTGATTTCATGGAGGATAATGGAGTGCTCTTGGTGCTCCATCCTTAGTTACTCTATGTTGAAACTCAATTCTCCTGAAGAGGTGTTGAGTTGCTCCCAATAGTTGTGTGGAGGAAAATGCATCCCTTGAGGCATCTCAGGGATTTCTTGATGAGGGACTTCCTCATGCTCTTGTTGAGGTCCATGAGTGGGCTCTCTTATTTTCTCCATCCTCTTTCTAGTAATGGGCTTTTGAGATGAATCTCTCCATCTCCCATGACTCGGAGTTGGAAGCAACTGCCTTCTCTTTCCTTTTCCTAGAGGTTTCTCCGGCCTTAGGTGCCATTAATGGTTATGGAAAAATAAAAAGCAGAGCTTTTTTTCCACACCAAACTTAAAAGGTTTGCTTGTCCTCGAGCAAAAGAAGAAAGAAAGGAGGAGAAGAAGAAGAAATGGAGGAGATAGAGGGGTGTTTTGAAGTCGGCCAATGGGCGTTTAAGTGTTTATGATGTGTGAAATTGAAGGAGTGATGGTTTGAATTTGTATGAGTGGGGGTAGGTGGGTTATATGATGGTTTTGGAGGAGAAATGGAGGTGATTGGTGGAGGTAATTTTGGGGAAGAGTGTTATGGAAAGGTGTGAAAATGAGCGAGAGTGAGTTGGGGTAGGTGGGGATCCTGTGGGGTTCACAGATTCTGAGGTGTCAAGGAATTCTGGTCCCTACACCTTTCTGGTGTTTAAACACCCTCTGTGTGCCATGTCTGGCGTTTAAACGCCAGTTTGTTGTCTTTCCTGGCGTTAAACGCCAGGCTGATGCCCCTTTCTGGCGTTTAATGCCAGCCAGACATTATTTTCTGGCGTTAAACGCCACTCTGTCTGCCAATTCTTGCATTTAACGCCCATAATGCTGCCAGACTGGGCGTTAAACGCCTATTCTGCTATCCTTACTGGCGTTTAAATGCCCGTAAGCTTGTCCTCCAGGGTGTGCTATTTTTTATTCCGCTTTAATTCTGCAACTGTTTTTGTGACTCCACATGATCATCAACCTAAAGAAAACATAAACTAACAATGGAAAATGAAATGAAAAAGTAACTAACATAGATAAATAAGATTGGGTTGCCTCCCAATAAGCACTTCTTTAATGTCAATAGCTTGACAGTGAGCTCTTATAGAGCTTCACAGACACTCAGAGCATGATGGTGGCCTCCCAACACCAAACTTAGAGTTTGAATGTGGGGGCTCTACTTGACTCTGTATTGAGAGAAGCTTTTCATGCTTTCTCTCCATGGTTACAGAGGAAGATCCTTAAGTCTTAAACACAAGGTAGTCCTCATTCAATTGCAGGACTAACTCTCCTCTGTCCACATCAATCGCAGCTCTTGTTGTGGCTAGGAAGGGCCTTCCAAGGATGATGCATTCATCCTCATCCTTCCCAGTGTCTAGGATTATGAAGTCAGCAGGGATGTAAAGGCCTTCAACCTTCACTAAGACATCCTCTACAAGTCCATAAGCCTGTTTCATTGATTTGTCTGCCATCTCTAGTGAGATTCTTGCAGCTTGTACCTCAAAGATCCCTAGTTTCTCCATTACAGAGAGTGGCATGAGATTTATACCTGACCCCAGGTCACACAGAACCTTCTCAAAGGTCATGGTACCTATGGTACAAGGTATTAAGAACCTTCCGGGATCTGGTTTCTTCTGAGGTAATTTCTGCTAAACCAAGGTATTCAGTTCATTGATGAGCAATGGAGTTTCATCCTCCCAAGTCTCATTACCAAATAACTTGGCCTTTAGCTTCATGATTGCTCCTAGATACCGAGCAACTTGCTCTTCAATAATATCTTCATCCTCTTCAGAGGAAGAATACTCATTAGAGCTCATGAATGGCAATAGTAAGTTCAGTGGAATCTCTATGGTCTCTGTATGAGCCTCAGATTTCTTTGGTTCCTCATTAGGGAACTCCTTAGTGATCAGTGGACGTCCATTGAGGTCTTCCTTAGTGTAAATCATTGCCTCTTCCTCCTCTATAGGTTCGGCCACTTTGGATATATTGATGGCCTTGCACTCTCTCCTTGGATTTTCTTCTGTATTGCTTGGGAGAGTACTATGAGGAATTTCAGTAACTCTTTTACTCAGCTGACCCACTTGTGCCACCAAATTTCTGATGGAGGACCTTGTTTCAGTCATGAAACTGAGAGTGGTCTTAGATAGATCAGAGACTATAGTTGCTAAGTCAGAGAGGCTCTGCTTAGAATTCTCTGTCTGTTGCTGAAAAGATGATGGAAAAGGCTTGCTATTGCCAAACCTATTTCTCCTACCATTATTATTATTGAAGCCTTGTTGAGGCTTCTGTTGATCCTTCTATGAGAAATTTAGATGATTTCTCCATGAAGGATTTTAGGTGTTTCCATGGGATTCTCCCATGTAATTCACCTCTTCCATTGCAGGATTCTCAGGGTCATAAGCTTATCATTCAGAGGAAGCTTCTTTAGTACTGCCGGATGCAGCTTGCATTCCAGTCAGATTCTGAGAAATCATATTGACTTGCTGAGTCAATATTTTATTCTAAGCCAATATGGCATTCAGAGTATCAATCTCAAGAACTCATTTCTTCTGAGTCATCCCATTATTCACAGAATTTCTTTCAGAAGTATACATGAACTGGTTATTTGCAACCATATTAATGAGTTCCTGGGCTTCTGCAGGTGTTTTCTTCAGATGAAGAGATCCACCAGTAGAGTGGTCCAATGACATCTTGGACAATTCAGACAGACCATCATAGAATATATCTAAGATGCTCCATTCTGAAAGTATGTCAGAAGGACACCTTCTGATCAATTGCTTGTATCTTTCCCAAGCTTCATAGAGGGTTTCACCTTCCTTCTGTATGAAGGTTTGAACTTCCACTCTAAGCTTGCTCATTTTTTGAGGTGGAAAGAGTTTGGCCAAGAAAGCATTGACCAAATTTTTCCAAGAGTTCATGCTTTCTCTAGGTTGTGAGTCCAACCATATCCTAGCTCTGTCTCTTATAGCAAAGGGGAAAAGCATAAGTCTATAGACCTCGGGATCAACCCCATTGGTCTTAACAGTGTCACAGATTTGCAAGAATTCAGCTAAGAACTGATGAGGATCTTCCAATGGAAGTCCATGAAACTTACAATTCTGCTGCATTAGAGAAACTAATTGAGGCTTAAGCTCAAAGTTGGTTGCTCCAATTGCAAGAATTGAGATGCTTCTTCCATAGAAGTTGGAAGTTGGTGCAGTAAAGTCACCAAGCATCTTCCTTGCATCTCTAGCATTGTTTTTGGGTTCGGCTCCCATGTCTGCTTCTTTTTCAAAATTTTCTGTAAGGTCCTCTTCGGAGTGTTGTGCTTTAGCTTCTCTTAGCTTCCTCTTCAGAGTCCTTTCAGGTTGTCCTTATCCTTGTTCCTGCTCATATGAAAAAGAAGAGAATAAAGAGAGAATGGGAATCCTCTATGTCACAGTATAGAGATTCCTTTATGTGAGTATAAGAATAGAAGAATAGAAGAATGAGAAGTGAGAGGAGATGAGTAATTCGAACAGAGAGAAGAGAGAGGGGTTCGAATTATGAGTAGAAGAGAAGTGTTAGTAATTAAATAAAATAAATAGAAAGAGATGAGAGAGAGAATAAATTCGAATACTAAGAGAGAAGAGAAGTGTTAGTAAATAAATAAAATAAATAGAAAGAGATGAGAGAGAAAGAGTATTCAAATTTTTTTAAGTAAAATAAAAGAAAAATATTTTATTTTTATTTTAATTATTTAGTTAGTGTTTGAAAATATTAAAAGAAATAAAATAAAATTAGAATTTAAAATAATTAGTTAATTAAAAAGAATTTTGAAAAAGTGGTTAGTGATTTTCGAAAATTAGAAGTGGAAAAGTAGTTAGGTGGTTTTGAAAAAGATAAGAAATAGTAAACTTTTTAAGATTAAAACAAACAAGTCAAGTAGTTAGTTGAAAAAGATTTGAAAATAAATCTGAAAAGATAAGAAGTTAGAAAAATATTTTGAAATTAAAATTTTAAAAAGATATGATTGAAATTTATTTTGAAAAAGAATTGAAAAAGAAATTAAAAAGATGACTTGACTAACAAGAAACTAAAAGATATGATTCTAGAATTTAAAGATTGAATTTTTCTTAACAAGAAAGTAACAAACTTGAAATTTTTGAATCAAAACATTAATTGTTAGCAACGATTTTCGAAAATATGAAATAAAATTAAGAAAAAGATTTTGAAAAATTAGTTTTAAAATTTTTGAAAACATTAAAAGAAAAATAAAAAAGATTTTGAAAAATTTTAAGAATGAAATTCGAAAATCATAAAAAAATGAAAAAGAATTAATTTTGAAAAAGATTTGAAAAGATAAAGTTTTTAATTGAAATTTTGACTTGACTAACAAGAAACAACTAAATTTTAAAAATTTTGACCAAGTCAACTCAAAATTTCGAAAATTATGAGAAGAATAAGGAAAAGATATTTTTTTTACTTTTGAATTTTTAATGATGAGAGAGAAAAACAACAAAATGAAACAAAACATAAAAATTTAAGATCAAAACAAATAATGCATGCAAGAACACTTTGAATGTCAAGATGAACACCAAGAACACTTTGAAGATCATGATGAACATCAAGAACATATTTTTGAAAAGTTTTAAGAAAAGAAAGACATGCAAGACACCAAACTTAAAAATTTTTAAACTTTAGACACTAATAATTCGAAAATGCATATGAAAAATAAGAAAAGACACAAAATAAGAAAATGTAAAGATCAAACAAAGAAAATCATCAAGAACAACTTGCAGATCATGAAGAACATAATGCATGAATTTTCAAAAATTTTAAGAAAATTAAAAAAAATGTAATTGACACCAAACTTAAAATTTGACACAAGACTCAAACAAGAAACACAAAATTTTTTGGTTTTTATGATTTTATTAAATTTTTTTGTATTTTTTCGAAATTATTTTGGAAAAAGGAAATAAAGGAATTCAAAATTTTTAATAAGAATTCCAGGATTCGTGCAATGTTAGTCTAAAGCTTCAGTCTAAAAGAATTAGACATGGCCAAATGGCCAACCAAGCTTTAGCACATAATTATAAATGAAAATCCAAAGGCTCCTCCAATAGCTGCAATGATAAGTGGAAGCTTCAGTCTAAAAGATTAGACATGGCTTAATAGCCAGCCAAGCTTCAACATATCATCATGGAGCTTTAAGGTGGAATTCATTCTTAAAAATTCTGAAGAACATTTTTTTTTTCCGAAAACTTTTTTTTAAAATATTTTTAAAAACTTCTTGAAAACAAAATAAAGGTTGAAACAAGAAAGAATGTTACCTAATCTAAGCAACAAGATGAACCGTCAGTTGTCCAAACTCGAACAATCTCCGGCAACGGTGCCAAAAACTTAGTGCACGGAATTGATCACACTTTTCACAACTCCGGTACAACTAACCAGCAAGTGCACTGGGTTGTCCAAGTAATAAAACCTTACGCGAGTAAGGGTCGATGCCACGAAGATTGTCGGCTTGAAGCAAGCTATGGTCATCCTGTAAATCTTAGTCAGGCAGATTCAATTGGTTATGAGTTTTGATAATTGAAAGATAAATAAAACGTAAATTAAAATAAAGATACTTATGTAATTCATTGGTGGAAATTTCAGATAAGCGTTTGGAGATGCTTTGTTGCTTCTGAACCTCTGCTTTCCTATTGTCTTCATCAAATCATGCGTGTTCCCTTCCATGGCAAGTTGTATGTTGGTGGATCACCATTGTCAATGGCTACCATCCGTCCTCTCAGTAAAAATGGTCCAGGTACGGTTTCTGTACGACTAATCAACTGTCGGATCTCTCATCTCGGATGAAAAATACCAGGCACGACTACCGCACGGCTAATCATCTGTCGGTTCTCACTTGTGTCAGAATAGGATCTCTCTATCCTTTTTCACACTGTCACTGCGCCCGACATTCATGAGTTTGAAGCTCGTCACAGTCATCCCATCCCAGATCCTACTCGGAATACCACATACAAGGTTTAGACTTTCCGGATCTCAGGAATGCTGCCAATTGGTTCTAGCATCTACCATGAAGGTTCTAATCTCACGGATTTGAATGCTCTGTTGTCAGGAGGGGCAAGTCAAATCCGTGGATCAGAGATCCAAGAGAATATACTCCGACTGTCTTCCAATGACTACGTTGAACATCATGTAGACCGCTTGTGGTTGTCAGGCACGCGGATCTTGGCTAAGCGAGTAACGAAGATAGTGGGTGATTGTCACGGGTCACCCCTTCATTCTGACTTAACTGAATTAAGTACAAGAGTATATCTTGGAGAAGAAGTAAGCGTGAATTGAAAGAGAAATAATAGTACTTGCATTAATTCATGAAGAATAGCAGAGCTCCGCACCTTAATCTATGAGGTGTAGAAACTCCACCGTTGGAAAATACATAAGAGAAAATAGCCTAGGCATGGCCGTGAGGCCAGCCAAGCATGAAGTTGATAAAAGATGATAAAGGTCCAAATACAATAGGAAAGACTAGTATTTATACTAAACTAGTTACTAAAGATTACAGAAATTGAGTAACTAAGTGTAGATAGTACAAAAATCCACTTCTGGGGTCCACTTGGTGTGTGCTTGGGCTGAGCATTGAGCTTTACACGTGCATAGGCCTTTTCTAGAGTTAAACGCCAGCTTGGATGCCAGTTTGGGTGTTTAACTCCAGTTTTGGTGCCAGTTCCGGCATTTTAACTCCAGTTTTGGTGCCAGTTTTGATGCCAGTTTGGGCCATCAAATCTCGGGCAAAGTATAAACTATTATTCGTTGCTGGAAAGCCCAAGATGTTAGCTTTCCAGCCTAATTGAGAATGCGCCAATTGGACTTCTGTAGCTCTAGAAAAATGTGTTTGTGTGCAGGGAGGTCAGAATCCAACAGCATCTGCAGTCCTTTCTCAGCCTCTGAATCAGATTTTTGCTCAGGTCCCTCAATTTCAGCCAGAAAATACCTAAAATTATAGAAAAATACAAAAACTCATAGTGAAGTCCAGAAATGTGATTTTTGCATAAAAAGTAACTAAAACATACTAAAAACTACCTAAAAACAATGCCAAAAAACATATAAATTATCCGCTCATCACAACCGTTCCATGAAGATATTGAAAGATTTGTTTGATTCCATTCCAATGTCTTCTGGTTGGAGAGAAACTATATCTTGCTAGTAAATTCACAACAAATGATATATCGGGTCGTGTGTTATTAGCAAGATACATTAGCGCTCCAATGACACTAAGATATGGTACTTCAGGACCAAGGATATCTTCATTTTCTTCCTTAGGACGGAATTGATCATTTTCCACATCCAAAGACCTTACGATTATTGGGGTACTTAATGGATGTGACTTATCCATATAAAATCTCTTCAAGATCTTTTCTGTGTATGTTGTTTGATGAATGAAGATCCCATTTGTTGTATGCTCAATCTACAGGTTGAGACAAAATTTAGTCTTTCCAAGATCTTTCATCTCAAACTCTTCTTTCAGCGTTTTTTATAATTGTTAGAATCTCTTCAAGAGTTTCAATGATATTCAAATCATCAACGTACATAGCAATTATAATGAATTCAGATGCAGATTTCTTTATGAAAACACATGGGCAGATATCATCATTCTTAAATTCGTTTTTGGCCAGATACTCCGTAAGATAATTATACCACATTCGTCCAGATTGCTTTAGACCATATAAAGATCTTTGCAATTTGATTGAGTATAACCCCTGTGAATATTCATTGGATGATTTATATATCTTTAATCCTTCAGGGACATTTATATAGATATCACGATCTAATGATCTCTATAAATAGGCCGTTACCACATCCATTAAATTCATATGCAGTTTATGATATGCAGATAAACTGACCAAATAACGCAATGTTATCGCATCCACTACAGAGGAATACATTTCTTCATAATCTATACCAAACTTTTGTGAGAAACCTTGTGCTACAAGTTGAGCTTTGTAGCGTACAACTTCATTTTTCTCATTTCGTTTTCTCACAAATACCCATCGGTATCCAACAGGTTTTACATCTTCTGGTGTACGAACTACAGGTCTGAAGACTTCACGTTTTGCAAGTGAGTCTAACTCAGTCTTCATGGCTTCTTCCCATTTTGGCCAATCATTTCTTTGTCGACATTCTTCGACTGATCTTGGCTCAAGATCCTTACTTTCATGTATGATATTTAATGCCACATTATATGCAAATATTCATTGACAATTGTCTTATTTTGGTCCCATTTCTCTCCTGTAAAGACATAATTTATCGAGATCTCATCATTTTTACAATTTTCAGGTACCTAAACGTCTTCTGGCGTTAAAACTATATCATAATTTTGGACAACGGTGTCTTTACTCTGTCTTTTTCAATAGAAACGGTATTTACCTCTTTTCTTTTTCGAGAATTTTTGTCTTTGGAACCGACAGGCCTGCCACGCTTCTGGTGTGAATTTGTTTCAGTGACTATTTGTCCGACTGGGACCTCAATTCGAATTGGGGAATTTTTTGCTGGTATATAAGATTTGGTTATCTTCTTTGTATCGGAAAATGCATCAGGCAATTCATTTTTTATTCTTTGCAAATGTATAATCTTTTAAACTTCTAGTTCACATTGCCCTAATCGAGGATCCAAATGCATCAAAGATGATACTTTCAAATTAAGTTCCTTTTCAGGAAGCTTATTCTCTTCCCCTAATGTTGGAAATTTTGATTCATCAAAATGATAATCTACAAATCGGGCTTTAAATACATCCCCAGATTGTATCTCAAGATACCTTACTATAGAGGGAGAATCATATCCAACATATATCCCCAATTTTCTTTGGGGTCCTATTTTGGTGCGAGAAAGTTGTGCAATTGGCACATATATCACACACCCGAATATTCTTAAATGGGAAACATTTGGATGCTGGCTAAAAGCTAATTGCATAGGAGAGAACTGATGGTAATTCGTTGGCCTCAAACGAATAAGTGCTGCGGCATGTAAAATAGCATGCCCCCAAGCTGAGGTTGGAATATTTGTTCTCATAAGTAAGGGTCTAGTAATGAATTAGAGATGTTTAATAAGTGATTCTGCTAACCCATTTTGTTTGTGAACATGAGCTACAGGATGTTCAACACTTATTCCATTAGCCATACAATAAACATCAAAGGCTTGGGAAGTAAATTCCTCAGCATTATCAAGGCGAATTGCTTTGATTGGATTTTCTGAAAACTGTGCTTTTAATCGAATAATTTGAGCAAGTAATCTCGCAAACGCCAGGTTACAAGAAAATAAGCACACATGTGACCATCTCAAAGATGCGTCTATTAGGACCATAAAATATCTAAAAGATCCATATGGTGGATGAATAGGTCCACATATATCACCATGAATCCTTTCTAGAAATTCAGGGGACTCAAATCCAATCTTTAGTGGTGATGTCCTTAAAAAATCCACATGATGCACGCACACATGACCCTTTCCCAAAAAAAAAAAGAGAGAGTCTTCTGTGCATGCGCACATGAAAGAGCTGAAGATTGACGGTTTAGAGGTTATAGTAAACTCTCGTTGTAAGTATAGTTACTAAACCAAGCAATCAACCTTTCTTACAAAAGTTTTGGTTGTCACAAGTAACAAACCCCTTAAAAATTGATAACCGAAGTATTCAAACCTCGGGTCGTCTTCTCAAGGAACTGCGGATAAGTATGTTCTTATTATTGGTTATGGAGATTGTAGAATTGGGGGTTTTAAGAATGAGGGACAAATATGACAATTGATTTAAATAGCAATTAAAATAAATAAACAAATACTGTAAAGCAAAATTTTGGCAAGGTATGAGAAATTGGAAGTCCAGGCTTAGTTATTCTTATCAACAACAATGAAAGTCGAATCTTAATTCCACTTAGTCAACCTTTACTAAAGCAAAGGAAAGTCAAGGGACTAATTGGCTTGATCTTCGAATCCTATTTATTTCCTAAGAAAAGGTTGGGATTATTGAAGTTCAATTCAATTAGCAAAGATAACAGTTATCAATTATGTTGAGATAAGATAACTCCTGAGTTACTGCTTTCTTAACCAAAACCAAAAGAGGAAAAAGTAAAATTGCTGGAATAAAAATGCCTTCAGATGTAAAGCAACAATAACATAAATTAAAGAAACCAATCATGAATTTAAATACCTCAAATAACATTAATAAGTGAAATTGTAATCTAACATGAAGAGTTGATAAACTAAATTGGAAGAATAAATAAAAATAAAGAACCTGGGATTGAGAGTTACTCCTAAAACTAAGAGAAGTCCTAAATCCTAATCCTAAGAGAGAAAGGAGAGAACCTCTCTCAAAACTAGATCTAAAACATGAGAACTGGAAATTGGCGAGCTCTCTTTGAATGGATGCATTCCTTCACTTCATAACCTCTGGTCTATGCCTTCTGGACTTGGATTTGGGCCAAAAAGGGCTTCAGAATTCGCTATGAGCGTTTTCTGCAATTTCTGGTGCGTAGCCTCTGTCACGCGTCCGCGTGGGTCACGCGGTCACGTCATTCGGAGCTTTTCCTTGCCACGCGGTCGCGTCATTCATGCGGCCGCGTCGCTGCTGATTCGTGCTTGGCACGCGATCGCGTCGTCCATGCGATCGCGTGGATATCAGTTTCTTCAAGGACTCGATTTTGCGCTTTCCTTCCATTTTTGTATGTTTCCTTTCCATCCTTTGAGTCATTCCTGCCTTAGAAGATCTGAAACTACTCAACACACTAATCACAGCATCGAATGGAAATAAAGGTAATTGAAATAATTAATTTTAAAGCATAGGAAATATGTTTTTCACATACATCACATAATAAGGAAGGGAAAGTAAAACCATGCAATTAACATGAATAAGTGGGTGAAGGATTGAATAAATCACTCAAACTAAGCACAAAATACATCATAAAATATGGGTTTATCAGCACACCCTTGTGCGCACGCACACTTCTTACTCCCTCTTCTGCCAGGAGCGCTCGGATAGAGTGTGCGAGCGCATACCTTTCTCTTTCCTCATAGTGTGCAAACGCACACGCCCCTATTTTCTCACTTTTATGCTTCTTATCTCTTCTTCATTCTCTCTACTTCTTTTTTTCTTTTCTCTTCCTCTCTCTTCTCCCCCTTTCACCCTATTTTATGCTTGTTCATGTCTATTTTGTTTACATTTCATTTTTATTTTAGTAATTTCATTAGTTTTGCTTTACTTGCCTGTTAAGTGAATAAATTGCAAGTGTTGCTTAATTTTGATAGGGTTGCTTCTTGCTTGAAACTTACACCAATGCCCTTATACTTTGCCTTAACTTACCAAGTACCTAGTGGGTTTGGCTACTCATATTTTGATTGTACCACTAGGACAAATTATATGAGTGCATTGGGTCAAGTGATTTGAGTTGAAATTACTTGTTCATCATGACTTGCATATCAAATTCACCACATTTTTGGTACTTGTTCTTTGTTAATACTTTGCATTTGTTTGAGTGACTTAACTTGATTTTTATCAAGCTTATCACTTTTTGTAACAATTACCTTCCCATGTGACTTTTTCATTATGTTTCCTGATGAATAAGGATTTTCCGTTCATTATGGGATTAGTTGTTGTTTATTGTGCTATTTTATACCAATCTTGCGCTTTCACGTGCACAGTTTCAATAACCAATATCAAATACTCAATTAACTTTTGTGGTTACCTAGGATTGCTTGTGCCTCAAGTTTTACTTATTCTTTAATTGCAGCATAGGTTACTTAATTGAGAAACACATGTTATTACTTTTTGAATGTGTGGATGCCGTTTTAACTGGCCGTTGTGTGTGTTCCAACCACACGCATAATTGGAATGCACACATGGTTTTCTATCATACCACATGCACATCTAACTTCTCCTCAATTGTTATTTATTTGTTTCCAAAGCAACCGGAGCCCCCGGAGCCCACCGGCTAAAGGTGGAGCCGCAAAGCCCTTCATCCCCGGATCATGTGCGTGCACGGAGGACTGTGCATTATTTAAGTGTGGGGGAGGATTGCCAACTTCAAGGGGTGTAAAAATTTCTCTTCTCAGACACTTTGTAATATTCTTTTTTGTTCTTTTTCTCCAATTTTTGCAATTTTTGTCTTATTTGCACTTTGCTTGGTTTGGTTTATTTGTAAATATTTCTTTAACGCTTATAGTATTAGGGTAGTAAATATTTGTATGTTACATGTTAGATTGAATAATTTTGGTAAAAACAACAAGAAATTTTCATGAAATCCCTTTTAGGGCATGCCATTGATTGAATTGAGAAATTATTTTTCAAACTTGCTTGAAGTATTTTTCATAGAATATAGAAAAGAGCTAGAACAACATACCTTGTGAGATTTGATCTTTAATTGTATGGTTGCACATCTTCAACCATAAAATTTGTTCTTGTGTGATAAACTCCTTTTATGATTGTAATCTTTGATTTTCTTGATTCTATATGTCCATTATTTTGTGTATGAATGCATGTATATGATTGAGGCCATTGTTTCAAATAGCTCACTTACCCAAATAGCCTACCCTTCATCTTCCATTGTTAACCAACTTTGAGCCTATGCTAAACCCATTTGTTCTTAATTTTAGCACATCATAAGCCTTAAGTGAAAAATAATAAATGTCCCTTGTTTGTATCTTTGATTAGCTTAGGCTAGTGAGTGTGTTTATCATTTAAGTTTGGGAAGTTTGGGAACATTGGTTGGGATAAAAGCGTATTTTTATGTTTTTGTCAAAATATTGGGAATTGGGTACATACTCATGTATGAATTATGTTAAACCATATGCATTGATGTTCTTGTATATATTTTAGTTTGAAAAAGAAAAAAAAATGATGAGAAAAATAAATAAAAGAATAAAATATAGAAAAGAATAAAAAAGAAAAGTAATAAAAAGGGGACAAAATGCCCCAAAGTGAAGTCAATAAGAATCAATGCATATGTGTGACGATCAAAAAGAGAATACATGAGTATGTGAAAAAGTGAGGAATGGGTAGTTAGGTTAGCTTTGAATTGTATAAGTTGTCATAGGTTAGGTGGGAAGCTTAGGTTGATCAAAGATTCAAATTCTAGCCCACTTGACCATATGCATCCTACCTTGACCCTAGCTCCATTCAACCCATGAATAAGTCCTCTTGATATTTGTATGCATGCACTAAATAAGTGTTGATTGTTAGATGACTTATAAATCTTTGAGAAACATGATTAAAGAAGAATTGAGTGATTAAACCTTAAACACTGAGCGAATTGAGTGAATACACATCTGGTGAGGGGTTCGGTCGCTCAATTCTATGTTCTTGTGCCTTAGATTGTATCTTCTTGCAAGTTGTTTGTTGGTTAGTTTTGAAAATATCAATTCAATTCTTTGGGCGTTGATCATAGTGCATTAATTCTTTGCCTTGGCCCTAAGGCTTGTTTTGGATTAATTAGAATCTCTTGTTTGTTTTGTGCCAAACTAAATAGGAACCATAGTGTACATATATATAGATAGCATTTAGTGTGATTGCATGCATGTAGTTGGTTGTATTGAATAAATTGTTTTTCCTCTTTTTCCTTCTCCTTTGATTGTGATTAGCATGAGGACATGCTATTGTTTAAGTGTGGGGAAATTGATGAGTCCATATTTGACGATATATTTTAGCTTGAATTGGATGGATTTCATCATATAAACTCACACTTATTCACTAGAATAACATACTTTTGTATTGTCTCCCTAAATTGAGCCTAATTGTGAAAACATGCAATTTTGTGCATATTTTAATCACTTTTATCCCATTCGATACCTTGATGGCTTTGATGAGTAATTTCAGGTGTAATAGGTTGAAATGGATTGATAAGAGTGGAAGGAAAGCATGGAATTGGAAGAAAACATGAAGAAATCAAAGGAGAAGCACACATTGGAGTGTGCATATGCACAACCTTCTGTGCGTACGCACAAGAACTACTCAGCCATGTGTGCGTACGCACAAGAAGAGAATCAGCACGTGTGCGTGCACACACACCTGTGCGTTTGCACACGTCCCAGCACGTGACTCACTTAATGGAAATCGCTAGGGGCGATTTCTGGGCCTCCAGAGCCCAGTTTTTGGACCTTCTGAAGCTGATTCTTCCTATATTAGACAAGGCCTCACTTCATGTGAAGGGGGGAGCAATTAGGGTTAGATTTTAGTCATGTAGTTTATTTTCTAGAGAGAGAAGTTCCCCCTTCTCTCTAGAATTAGGGTTAGCTAGTTTAATTTCCTTGTAATTTCTATGCTTCATTCTTGTTTTATTCTAGTTTCTTCTACCTTTCTTTGCTTTATTGTCTTAATCTCTTTAGTTTATCATGTTAATTTCTCATTTTGTTGCTTTTTATGTTTATGAGCACACTCTTGTTACTTTAATTTACATTTAATGCAATTTTATTTTTCATGTCATTTATTGCTTCATTGAGTTGCTATCTTTATTTTTCTTGCTTGGTAGTTGTAGCATTTATTATTTCTTGTCATTTTACCATGCTTTCTTTACATGCTCACCAAGTGTTTGACAAAATACTTAGTTGGGTTTTTACTTAGTTTCTCACACTCTTGGTTGGAAATTTGGGTGTTTAGGTGAACTTGAGTGGTGGAGGTCCATTCCACATTGTGTGAGGGTTGTTAATTAATTTGGTTTCCCTTGACTCTAAGTGGCCCACTAGTGTTGACTTAAGACTTAGGGGTTGAGATTAATTATGCCTAGTTGACTTATCCTCGATGTAGGGTTGACTAATTGGGATTAACTCATACACAATTACCATGTTTGTGGTCCACAACTAGGATAGGAATCCTTAATTACCCACTTCTTGCCAAGAGTCCTTTTCAGCTTTCAATTTCCACTTTTATTGCTTTCTTGGCTTTAATTGCTTTGACTTTTAATTTCTTGCATGCTAAGCTACCTTCTTGCACTTTGATTTCTTGCCATTTATATTTCTTGCTCTCTTGTAATCTTCCAACCCCCATTTCTCTCATAGCCAATAATATGACACTTAATTGCAACTCCTAGGAAAGACGACCCGAGGTTGAATTACTCTCGGTTTAAATTAGAAATATTAAAATTTGACTTTTGGGGTTTAATTTGCCGATTTGGTCTATACTTGCAACGTAAGTTATCTTGAAAGTGAAAAATCCTAACCGGTGCAAAACCACATTCATCAGTGCCCCAAAGTAAAGTAACAAAAACCATGCATATGAGTTGTGATTAAAAAGGAAATGCATGAGTGTGTAAGAAAGTGAGGAATGGGTAGTTAGGTTTGCTTTGAGTTGTATAGATTGTTATATAAGTTTAGTGAGAGCTTAGGCTAATCAAAGATGAAAAATTAAAGATCACTTGACCACATATATAACCTCACCTTTACCCTAGTCCCATTACAACCATGGAAAAGCCCTCATGATATTTGTATGTATACATTGAATAAATGTTGATTGTTAGATGCAAGAAAAATCTTAGAAAGCATGATTAAAAGAGAAATGAGTGAATTAACCCTATACACTTGAGTGATTAGAGCGGATACACATCTGGTGAGGGTTCAAATGTTTGATTACATGTTTCCACTTATTATTATTGTTTACCTTGCAAGTTGTTAATGCTTTTCAATAACTCTAATCAATTATGGATTTGACTTGGTTGAGATTGCTTTAGCCCCTATGTTCATATATGCTTTCTTGAAAATTGATTTATTTTGACTAAGTAGTTGCATTCATATGGATAGATTATATATAGGTAGTTTACTTGCTTTGAATAAATGTAATACCCCTTGTTTCCTTCTTGAGTATAGCATGAGGACATGCTATTGTTTAAGTGTGGAGATATGATGAATCCACATTTCATGGTATTTATTTGCTCTATTTGGGTGGATTTCATTAACTTTTCTTGCACTTATCCGTTGAAATAGCATAGTTTCATAATTGCTCCCTAAATTGTGCTTGAAAGTTAAAACATGCTTTTTAAGCTTTATAATTGATAAATTTTATTCACTTTAATTCTATTTGATGCCTTGATATGTTTGTTGAGTAATTTTAGGCTTACAAGGCAAGTATGGATTGAAGAAGTGGAAGAAAAGCATGCAAAATGGGAGAATTCAAGAAATGAAGGATTTGGAAATCTGCCAGTCCTGACCTCTCTGTACTAAATTGGTCATAACTTGAGCTACAGAGTTCCAAATGAGACGATTCTAGCGGCATTGGAAAGCTAACGTCCGGAGCTTCAAAATGATATATAATTTGCTATAGTGGACATAAGTTTAAGTGTGCGTACACATACATCTGTGCGTACGCACAAGTCTTGTTACGTGACCTCATTACTTGTAACTCGTTGGCAGCAATTTCTGAGCCCCCAAAACCCAATCCAACTCATTTCTAAAGCTATTTCAACCCCAATTCAAGTAGAAACAAGGGGGGGAAATTAGGTTTAGCTTTTACTTGCTTTTCTCTTAGTTTCTAGAGAGAGAAGCTCCCCCATCTCTCTAGAATTAGGGTTCTTTAGTTTAATTTCTTATAATTTATACTTTTAATTCTTGTTTCTATTTACTTTTACTTGTCATTTATTGTTATTGCTTCTTTGTTCTTCTTTATTTCTCTTGTTATTTCCTTTATCTTTCTATTTTTATGTTCATGGATACTTTTGTTAATTTTACTTTTAATTAATGCAATTTATGTTTTCATGTCATTTATTGCTTCCTTTAATTATTATTGTCGCTTTCTTGCTTTGGTAGTTTTTTAGAATTTATTTTATTGCAATTTAATATTATTTTATTCTCATGCACACCACGTGTTTGATGAAATGCTTGGCTTAGTTTTCACTTAGTTTTTCTTAACTCTTGGCTTGGAATAGTTGACTTTGGTGATCCTTGAGTCATTGATGTCCATTCTTGTTTGATACATTAGAGTAATTAGTTGATTTGGTCTCCCTTGACTCTATGTGACCCTTAGTGTTGACATAGGACTAAGGGATTGGAATTAACTATGCCTATTTCACTTATCTTCGATGTAAGGTTGACTAAGTAGGATTAACTCTTCATGATCATCATATGTTTGTGGTCATTGTCTAGGATAGGTAGCCTTAGTCCTCAATTACTTGCCAAGAGATTTCTTGCATTTTAATCTTCCTTGCTTTTGACTTTTATTGCTTTGATGTTTAATTTCTTGCATGTCTAGTTTTCACACTCTTGGTTGAGAAATTGGATGTTTGGGTGGAATTGAGTTGGGGATGTCCATTCCGCATTGTGTGAGAATAGTTAATTGGTTTGGTTTCCATTGACGCTAGTCTTTCACTAAGTTATTAGTGAGTTGACTAGGACTTATGGATTGAGATCAATTATGCTTTTGAGGATTGATTAATTTAGATTGATTCCACACAATTGCCATGTTTGTGGTCCATAACTAGGATAGGAATCCTAAATTCCCCAATTATTACCAAGAGCTCTTTTTAGTATTTGATTTCCATTTCCATTGCTTTAATTGCTTTTCTCTTAATTTTTTGCATGATCATTTAATTCCTTGCTATTTACATCTCTTGCTCTCTTGCTTTCATTCTCAATTCCCCATGCTCTCTCTCTCAGCCAATAATTATACATCTCATTGCAACTCCTAGGGAAGAACGAGTCGGGAGTCTAAATACTCTCGGTTAATATATTTTGATTTGAATTGTGATAATATTTGATTGATGGTCAATTTGTTAGGTTAGGACTATACTTGCAATGCCAATTCCATTTTTGATAATCAAATTCCTAACCTATGCAAATTGGCCATCGTCAATGGACACTCCTCTTTTGAGAAACACCACCACCACTTGAAAAGGAGAGTTGTGCTTCTCACCACGGCATCACCCACCCCAACCCATCCAACCTTTTTGGAGCCTAAACCACTGCCCACTTAACTAGTGCCACACCATTTCTGCCTTCCTCCTTACTCTATAGGAATTTTTTCTGCAACGAAATCAATTTTTCTACCACTGCCTTCGGCATCTTATACAGGCTAAAATAGTACACCGACAAGCTATTCAACACAAATTTAATAAGGACTAACTTGCCCGCTTTATTGAGCACTTTTGTCTTCCACAAGCTAAGCTTCTCCTTAACTTTATCTTCTAACTCACGTTGGGTTTGCTCCTGAAAGAAATGCCAAGATATCTGATTGGAAGGTTAGCTTCCTTACATCCTAATAAGTTGCACATATTGTAAGTTCACGGCTGTTCACAATTTATTGGGATCAAACTAGACTTATTGAAGTTGATACTTAACCCCGACATCACCTCAAAACACCTTAGCAACCTCGCATAGTTTCTGATGGTCTCCTCCTCCGATGGACAGAATAATATAGTGTCATCTGCAAACTGGAGATATGACAACTCTATGTTATCCTTGCCAACTAGCAAAAGAAATACGTCTATTTCTGGCTACCTCCCCTACCATCATATGTAGAACATCAACAATAAGAACAAATAAAAATGGAGACAGTGGATCATCTTGTCTCAAACCCTCTCCATCTTAAATAGTTTAGTTGGTAAGCTATTTATCAAAATCGACATAGAAGTTGTACTAACACACTCCTTCACCCATTTCCTTCACCTCCAACCAAAGCCCATCTTCTGTAACACAATATCCACGAAACTCCATTTTACCCGGTCATACACCTTCTGAAAGTTTAATTTAATGATCGCCGCTTTCTTCTTCCTCATCTTTAACCATTGCATTGTTTCACATGCAATAAGTACCCCCATCATGTATTTTTTGACCCTTCACAAATGCACTCTGAGTCTCCCCTACTAGACCTGGCATCAATGTTTTCATCCTTTGGACTATCACTTTACAGATTACTTTATATACCCAACCTAGCATGCTAATCGGTCAGAGGTCATTAATCTCCTTGGCACCGATGAACTTAGGTGCTAAGGCCACCCACGTAATATTCGAATCAGAAGAAAACCTTGATGACCGAAAAAAAACTCCAGCACAACTGCCGTGAACTCTGCACCAATATCATTTCAGCACTTCTTAATGAAATTCATATTATACCCATCACTTCCTGGAGCCATAGATGATTCACAATCCCAAACCGCCTCTCTAACCTCCTCCATTGTCGGCATTCTCTCCAATGCTACAGACTCTTCTTCATCAATCTGATTTACCAAACCATCCCTAAATCCCACAACCGGTGATCTCTCCTGATGATACAAATCCTTATAAAACTCTCTAATAGCAATCCTCATCCGAGCTTGCTTTCTTATCAACCTTCCATTAATTACTAATGCATCAATACAATTATTCCTCCTTCTTGTCGACGCCATGTTATGGAAGTACCTAGTGTTTTTATCCATGTGTTTTGCATGCCTGGATCGCGACATTTGCTTTCAGTACATTTCTTTTCTCACATATCACTACTTGCAACAACTTACTAGAGCCTTCCTTCTAGCTTCTACTATACCATCATAAACTCCATTGCCAGCCATATCATCTATCTTCTTGATCTCCTCCTCAAAGCGCTGAATTTTCTTGTCCACGTCACCAAAATTGTCCTTATGCCATCTCCCCAAAGGCAACGTTAAAGCCTTCAGCTTCTTTGTGAACTGCAGCTCGCCTAGATTCCTCCATTTCTCCATGACCATTCTTAAAAGACCCTCATGTGTAAACCAAGAATCTAAGCTTCGAAAAGGTCATGGTCCACCTCTGAATTTAGAATCCTCAATTATAATTGCGCAGTGATCTAACAAACCTCTCAATCCACCTTTTAATCGAATCTTCGGGAACTCCTCAATCCATTCTACACTTAATAGAACTCTATCAATACAACTGCAAGAGTGGCCTCTGAACCATGTAAATTTTCGATCATTCAACGGTAAGTCCACTAACTGCATATTTTGGACCCAAGCCTTAAAATCTTCTGCCGAAGCTGTTAACCTGTCCTTACCTTTTCTCTCTTCAATCTATATAACCTCATTAAAGTCCCCCCATGTAACATATCGGAACTTGACATAACCCAGCTATAAAACTCAGTTCCTCTCACACAACCAGTTTTTTCACTCTAGTATGAGCACCATATACTAAACAAAAAGCACAATTAAACTCATTTTTTAATAGCACTCCTTCAACACATAACCATCTCTCTCCTTTGTAACAGTTATTCATTTTAGACAGCATGTCATTCCACATTAACAACAGACCCTCGGACGTGACTTCCGAACCTACAAACTCCCACCCTACAACATCACTCCCCTAAATACGTACTATATCAAACTTAATCACAACTTGCATCTTAGTTTCAATCAAACCAAACATATTCAGTTTTTGCTTCTTTTTCAGTTCTTTCACCACATTCAGTTTTCCAACACCCTGTAACTCCCTTACATTCCAAGAGCTAAAAATTATTTTAAAACTTTATTACACATCTTTTTCAGTTTTCTGGGTCTGCATCTTCATCCATTTTCTTTCTGCTTCGCCAATCTCCTCTTCTGAACTAGTGCTTCATTCTGATCTTGAAGAATTACCATGATATCATCTTCTTTGTTGTACTGCACTGCTCTTGAAGAATTACCATGATATCATTCTGAACTAGTGCCTCATTCTGATCCATGTCCTCCTATTTCAAGCATCTGCTCCTCCTGTTCCAAAGCCTATCCATCCCTATTTTCCACGGCAACCCCGATCTCGACATTGCCTCCATCAAGGCCCGCAACATTCAAGGTCATACAATCTACAGGTGCGTCTTCTCCATCCTTGACAAATCCAACTTGAAAGCCCGCAGTATTTTTTCCAAGCACTACACCACACACCTCCGCTTCCTCCTCAAGCCCACTGTCCTTAGAAGAATGCAGCCCCGCCATCGCTAGCAATAAATGGTTTTCATCTGTTGTCGTGGTCTCCATGGGAGGGCATCCCATCGGATGTAACTCCCCGACGTGTAAGAACCGTAATTAAAATCGACCGTTTAGATAATATAAAATAATAATTTAATCGTCTGGAATCGGTTCAAAAAATTAGACATCTTAATTTGAAAATATAAAGGTGAAATTTGAATTCAATCAATTTTTTTGGGTGGGAAAATTTATCTTTTATGAAAATTTTTTGTAAAAACGCGTACCAGCACTTAAGCCAGCAGTATTGGCTCTAGTTTGTCCAGTACTGCGTATTGAGAAAAATAAAATTTTGAAAATTGAATTTATTATTTTGGAAAGACAAAAATAATTTAGAATTAAAAATTGGGCACTAATCTTAAAGGTTTTTACCCAAAGTGGGCCAAACGGGCTAAAAACGCTAACGAGTTAGACCGGACCCAAGTTGGGCCCAAGCCCAACACATATACACCTTTTAATGAGTCTTTTTCAGCTCATAACATCCACACACACAAGAAACAGGCGCTGGTATAGAGAGAAGAGAGTAACCCCAACAAACATTATTCACCTTCTTCTTCTTTTGCCCATATCTTGAGCTACAGAGTTCCGATTAACGAGTCATTTGGGGTTACGCGAAGCTCTTGCCAAGCCATTCATTTCTAACTAAGATTTGTAGGTAAGAACTCAAAACTCGCACTCCAGTTTTCTGCCCTAACATTTTTTCATTTTTGAGTTTTGTTTTTGAGTAGATTTTTGTCTTTTGGTTGTTTGGGGGTAATCTAGCATTGAAATATTGTTGAATTTTGTCCCTGATCTCGTTGGATAAGTTAAATCTCTTTAAATCTTGTCATTTGATATTTTGGTTAGCCATAGTCTTGATTCTTGGTACGTTATATGTGTATAGCTTCATAGTTTGTGAGTTTTGGAAGTGGTGTTGGTGCTTGAGGCTTGTTGATCTTGTTGGAATCAAGCTTTGGGCGTTTGTGCTTTTTGGAGAATCGGCCAAGGTATGGTTTCGATTTTATTTATATAATATGTAATGTTTCTAGATACTTAGGCTAGTAGACCTTGGGATAGGATTGAAATTGGTTGATGACAATTGTTAAATTGATGTTGTGTGATGATGTTAAATGATGGTGATGATTTTGATGACTTATGATGAAAATTGTTGATGTTGAGGTTGGATTATTGTAATTATGAGACTTTATGATGAGGTATGATAAATGGTACTTATGAATAATGAGATTGTGTTAAAGTTACTAATATTAGAACCTTGATGTAGAAATTGTAGATTTTTGTTGATTTATATTGGAAAAGTCGAATGAAATAGGTTTCAAATGATGAAGGGAGTCAATTGGTAAGTGAGGAGACATAGGGATGTGATTGTGGGCCTTGTTCCGAGGGTTACCTGAAACTGTAGGCCGATCTCGGATGAGATTTTCTGTACTGGTCGGAGATGATGTGTCCAGCTGGCTGGTGGCGGCCGGAGCTGTTGTGTCCGACTTGTTGGACTGGCTGCACTTCTGATCCTTGGTCACCGGAGGATGGGGGGTACCTGTAAGAGACTCTGATGCTTAAGTTAGCACGGGTATTAAGCAGGTTTATTGTAGAATCAGAGTATGAGTTATACCTGGGTGCTCCAGTGTATTTATAGTAGTGTGGGCTGACCTTCTGATAAGATAAGTTAGTTATCTTATCTTATCTTATCTTATCTTGAGTGAAGTTAGCTTATCTTTAAGGGAATCACCTTTATCTCTATAGGCTTGGATTGCCTTTGGATGTGGGTCGTGTTCCTCTATTTGGGCCCTTTACTGGGCTTTCCTAGCAATTTGGCCGACCCCTTTGAGAAGAGGTCGGATAGCCTGACCTAAATAGGTCGGTCGCTTTATCATCGAACATCTCGGGTCGGACAGCTCGACCCAGGGTATGAACAGTGCCCCTGCTTGAGCTCGGTCTTCTTTTGTTTTGGGGGCGAGTCTGATGAGCGGATAATTCATACGCTTTTTGGCATTGTTTTTAGTATGTTTTTAGTAGGATCTAGTTACTTTTAGGGATGTTTTTATTAGTTTTTATGTTAAATTCAAATTTATGGACTTTACTATGAGTTTGTGTGTTTTTCTGTGATTTCAGGTATTTTCTGGCCGAAATTGAGGGACTTGAGCAAAAATCAGATTCAGAGGTTGAAGAAGGACTGCTGATGCTGTTGGATTCTGAACTCCCTGCACTCAAAGTGAATTTTCTGGAGCTACAGAACTCAAAATGGCGCTCTTTCAATTGCGTTGGAAAATAGACATCCAGCGCTTTCCAGAAATATATAATAGTCCATACTTTGGCCGAGTTTAGACGATGCAAAAGGGCGTTGAACGCCAGTTCTATGCTGCAGTCTGGAGTTAAACGCCAGAAACACGTCACGAACCAGAGTTGAACGCCAGAAACACGTTACAAACTGGCGTTCAACTCCAAGAATGACCTCTCCACGTGTAAACTTCAAGCTCAGCCCAAGCACACACCAAGTGGGCCCCGGAAGTGGATTTATGCATCAATTACTTACTTCTGTAAACCCTAGTAACTAGTTTAGTATAAAAAGGACTTTTTACTATTGTATTAATCATCTTATGATTTTTAGTTCATCTTGAGGATCATATTGATCACGTTTGGGGGCTGGCCATTCGGCCATGCCTGAACCTTTCACTTATGTATTTTTAACGGTAGAGTTTCTACACTCCATAGATTAAGGTGTGGAGCTCTGCTGTTCCTCACGAATTAATGCAAAGTACTACTGTTTCTCTATTCAATTCAACTTATTCCGCTTCTAAGATATTCATTCGCACTTCAATATGAATGTGATGAACGTGACAATCATCATCATTCCCCTACGAACGCGTGCCTGACAACTACTTCCGTTCTGCCTTAGATTGAATGAATATCTCTTGGATCTCTTAATCAGAATCTTCGTGGTATAAGCTAGATTGATGGCGGCATTCATGAGAGTCCGGAAAGTCTAAACCTTGTCTGTGGTATTCCGAGTAGGATTCAGGGATTGAATGACTGTGACGAACTTCAAACTCGCGAGTGCTGGGCGTAGTGACAGACGCAAAAGGATAGTAAATCCTATTCCAGTATGATCGAGAACCTCAGATGATTAGCCGTGCTGTGACAGATCATTTGGACCTTTTTCACAAGAGGATGGGATGTAGCCATTGACAATGGTGATGCCCTTACATAAAGTTTGCCATGGAAAAGAGTAGGACTGATTGGATGAAGACAGCAGGAAAGCAGAGGTTCAGAGGAATGAAAGCATCTCTATACACTTACTGAAATTCTCACCAATGAATTACATAAGTATTTCTATCTTTATTTTCTATTTATTTATTATTGCTATTCGAAAACTCCATAACTATTTGATATCTGCCTGACTGAGATTTACAAGATGACCATAGCTTGCTTCATACCAACAATCTCCGTGGGATCGACCCTTACTCACGTAAGGTTTTATTACTTGGACTACCCAGTGCACTTGCTGGTTAGTTGTGCGAAGTTGTGAAGTTATGTTTGGACCATGGTATGGTGCACCAGTTATTGGCGCCATTGCCAGGGAGAGAACAAACAACAAATTTTACAACCTAACCTGAGATCACAATTTCGCATACCAGAGTCCTTGACTTCGGTCCTTTCCTAATGAAGCCGAACTCAAGCATTTCGTCGATTCCTTTGTAGCGACTTTTGAATGTAGAACGTTTTCCTCTAAAAGCGCGCGCTTTTATATTAGTGCTTTGGGAACGTGTGAGGGTTTAATACTTTCATTAATTAGTATTAATTGCCCCATTTTCCTTTGGCTCTTTATTTTGATTTTCAAAAACCCAGAAACGGTTTCTCTTCTTCTCTCTTTTCGCAATTTCTTCCTTTGTTCTCTCACTTTCTGTCTTTCGCTCACATTTCTGCTTTTCTTGCGTTGCGGCGTCGCTAGGCGATTTTTCTGGGCAGCTTTCATTTTCACGTCTCCTTGAAGCTTCTTCCCTTTCTAGATTAGTTCCATTCGTATTTTCTTTTTCTTTTCATTGTTTTGGCTTTGTGATGAGGTTTTGCTTTTGCTTTAAAGAAAGTTTGGATCTTTCTGTTTTGTCGCGCCTAATTGTTGTTGAAATGTGTGTTCTAGGAGTTTCTTCATCTTCTGCATGATCCTTTTTGCCTTTCCTGTTGCTTGATGCTTTTTAGGGATTTTTGCATGTTCTGTTGTTTCTATCTGATACTAATACCCAGAAAATTTGCATCTTTTCCTCGCTTTGTTTGAATGATTGCTTTTTTGTCTGATTCTGAAAAAAGGTTGTGCCTTTGATGGTTTCCGTTTGGCGTGTTTGATGTTGTCGAAGCTTTTTTGCTGATAGACTGTAAAAAGATAGTGGTTTTGATGACTTTTTAAACTTTTATGCTTGCTGTTTGAAAATCTTCTTTTCTTGTTTGGGGGAAGCCGAGACGTAAGCTGTAGATTTTTCCAGAAACCTTGCTTTGTTACTGCCTCCAAAGGATGCCCCAGGACTTTGGTTTGAGTCTTGGGTTTTTCCTTTTCTGTTTGTTCTTCTGTATCCTATTGGTCGAGTTTTTTCGCCCTTTGCCCGAGATGCTTTTTAGTAATCTAATCTTCTTTTCTTATTGTAGGATTAGTTTGCCTCATGTCTTCTCGCAATAACATTGTAGAGATGTCTTCCAGAGTTCCCGAGGGGATGTCCGATTGGCTAGACTCCCTTGTCTTGATGTGTGTTTCTGTTGTGGATAATGAATTTTTCATAGAGCTGAGGAAGCGTCATAGGATTTGTGGAAACAGTGCCTGGGAGAGGGATTATGAGCTTGTTGCTCCTGATTCTGATGAGAGGGTTTGTTTTCCGACTTCCATCGAGGGGGAGCGTCCCTTCTTCTATGCCTACAAATATTTCTTCAGTCAACTGGACATTATGTTTCCTTTTACTGCTTTTAAGACCGACCTATTGTGGTCGTGTAATATTGCCCCGTCCCAGCTTCACCCGAATTCCTGGGGTTTTATCAAAATTTTTCAGCTACTTTGCCAATAGTTAGGTGTAACACCTTCTCAGGCTCTCTTCCTTTACCTGTTTCTTTCCGCCAAGCCTGGTGGCTCTTCGAAAAAGAAAGCTTCCTGGGTTTCCTTCAGGTCTGCCCAGGGCCATAAAGTGTTTGCTATGTATGATGAGTCCTTTAAGGATTTCAAGAATTACTTCTTTAAAGTTCGTGCTGTCGAGGAGGCCCGCCCTTTTTTTCTTGATAAAAATGATGAGCCTTCTTTCCCTCTAGAGTGGCAGAAGGAGGTGAGAGTGTCTCGCTATTCCTGGGATATGCTTGACGATGTTGAGCGTGCCTTTGTTGTTGTTCTTGAAGATTTATAGGGAGCACCACCCCATCTTGATACAAAAAGGTTTTTGAATGACCCATCCCTGGTCCGGGCTGTTTTGGGTATTTGCCTGACTTGTTTCTATACTTGTTTCTTAGTTTGGCTTCCTCATCTTGTGATTGTAACCATTTATTATGGCTAATTTTGTGTTTGCAGAGATGTCAAAAAATAATGAATCCATGAAGGCCTTCAAAAGGGCAAAGAAGGCGACTGCTGCTCAGAACATCTTGGCCAAGGCGGCCGGGGAGGGATCTTCCCAAGTGCAAGTAAAGCCACCTGTGTCGAGTTCTCCTGGACCGAGGAAGGTGATCCCTACTCCTCGGGTTCGTCTGGCTGACCCTCCACCGACTTCTGCCTCTAGTTCTGGTGCTCCTCCCAACAAGAAAAAAAATAGATGAGCCTTTCAACCTTGATGCTCCTGACTTTAATGTAATTGAATTTGTGGATCAACAAATCGGTCCCTACGGTGCCCTTCCTATGGATGATGTGTCGCTCCTTCGCCATCTGGACTTTATAACTCGAAGTAGTGTTAGAATGGCGTATATGGGGGCTGCTCTGTACCGGACTGCTCAAAATCTTCCTCTTCACGCCACCAAAGCCTTTATGGAGGAGGCTAAACAGGAGTTTGATCGGATGAAAGGCCTGAAGGAGGAGCTTGAAGTAAAGGTAGCCAAGTTGGAGAAGGATCTGGAGAACGAGAAGGCGAGTTCACTGATGAGCGGATATTTTATACGCTTTTTGGGGTTAATTTCATATAGTTTTTAGTATATTCCAGTTAGTTTTTAGTTTATTTCCATTAGTTTTTAGGAAAAATTCATATTTCTGGACTTTACTATGAGTTGTGTGTTTTTCTATAATTTCAGGTATTTTTCTGGCTGAAATTGAGGGAGCTGAGCAAAAATCTGATTCAGGCTGAAAAAGGACTGCTGATGTTGTTGGATTCTGACCTCCCTGCACTCAAAGTGGATTTTCTGGGGCTACAGAACTCGAAATGGCGCGCTTTCAATTGCGTTGGAAAATAGACATCCAGGGCTTTCCAGCAATATATAATAGTCCATACTTTGCTCAAGGATAGATGACGTAAACTGGCGTTCAACGCCAGTTCTCTGCCCAATTCTGGCGTCCAGCGTCAGAAAAGGATTAAAAGTTGGAGTTCAACGCCAGAAATGGATCCAAACCTGGCGTTGAACGCCCAAAACAGTCTTATGCACGTGAATTATTTAAGTCTCAGCCCCAGCACACACCAAGTGGGCCCCAGAAGTGGATCTCTGCACCATCTGTCATAGTCTACTCACTTTTTGTAAACCTAGGCTACTAGTTTAGTATTTAAACAACTTTTAGAATATTATTTTGCATCTCATGACATTTTAGATCTGAACTTTATACTCTTTGACGGCATGAGTCTCTAAACTCCATTGTTGGGGGTGAGGAGCTCTGCTGTGTCTCGATGAATTAATGCAAGTATTTCTGTTTTCCATTCAAACATGCGTGTTCCTATCTAAGATATCCATTCGCGCCTAACTATGGAGAAGGTGATGATCAGTGACACTCATCACCTTCCTCAATCCATGAACGTGTGTCTGACAATCACCTCCATTCTACATCAGATGAATGAATATCTCTTAGATTCCTTAATCAGAATCTCCGTGGTATAAGCTAGATTGATGGCGGCATTCATGAGAATCCGGAAAGTCTAAACCTTGTCTGTGGTATTCCGAGTAGGATTCTGGGATTGGATGACTGTGACGAACTTCAAACTCACGAGTGCTGGGCGTAGTGACAGACGCAAAAGGATAGTAAATCCTATTCCGGTACAACTGAGAACCTGCAGATGATTAGCCGTGCGGTGACAGCGCACCTGGACCCTTTTCACTGGAAGGATGGATGGTAGCCATTGACAACGGTGATCCACCTACACACAGCTTGCCATAGAAGGACGTGCGTGCGTGAATCAGAAGGCAGAGGAAAGCAGAGATTCAGAAGACAAAGCATCTCCAAAACTCCAACATATTCTCCATTACTGCATAATAAGTAACCTTTAACCCATACTCTCTTGTTTATTCGCAATTCAACTGATAAATAAAATTGACTTCCTGACTAAGAATTGCAAGATAACCATAGATTGCTTCAAACCAACAATCTCCGTGGGATTCGACCCTTACTCACATAAGGTATTACTTGGACGACCCAGTGCACTTGCTGGTTAGTGGTACGAGTTGTGAAAAGTGTGATTCACAATTCGTGCACCATTCACTTTCTCTGGCGGCTTCTGTAAGGCTGGCCGAGGACACGGCACTGAGGCATAAAGACAGCTATGTTACATCCTATCGGGAGGAAATGCGTCTGAAGGCGGAGTTGGAGAACGCCCGAGCTGATTACTCTGAGCTCCAGGGTCATTTTGTTGGCAGCGTAACTGCTGCTTATGAAAACCTGAAAGAGCAAGTTCGGATTATTGCTCCCGAGGCCGACCTTACTCTCTTCAGCTTGGATAATGTTGTCAGGGATGGTAAGATTGTCCTTGATGCCGAGAATGATGATGATGTCGATCCCCTCCCTGTGTCTTCTGCCAAGGTGTCAGCTCCTGCTGTTCCTCCTGCCCAGGTCGGCCCTCCCGCTTCTGATCCTGACTGCCAGATCTTAAACTGGGACGATGGTACTGTGGATGCTGTTCCTCTCCAGGCTCGCCCTCCCTCTCCTCAGACTGATGCTGCTGAAAAGTCTTCTAATATTTAGCTGATTTATTTTGGATATTTATGTAGTTGCCGGCTTGTGGGCTTTAAAACTCTTTATTTCGTGGTTGGTCTATTTTGCTGACACTCTTTCTGGTTGCTTGTTTAGCAACCCATTATTTTGAAAAACACAACGAGTATCTTCTAAGCTTTTGGGTCTAACCCTGAAGCTTTGTTATCTTATGTCATGCTTGCTTTCGCCTGTCTTAGCTTTTATATGTTTCGAGAATGTTGAAGCCTTGTTGCTCAGCCTCTTTGAACTGCTTTGTACTTGGAGGTCGTAGATGCATGGATCCAATTAGCAATCCATGACCGACTTTTTTGTCCTTTTCCAAGTAGTTGACCGACGTTGTCATGTCGATCTTTTCTCGGTTATTTTTAGTAATCTTCTTTTTTGGACCTTGGTCAGGTCTCTTTCAGAGATTACTTTTATAACTTGTCTGTTGTAGGAAACCGACTTTGTTATGTCGATCTCTTCTAAGTTATTTTTGTAATCCTCTTTCTTAGATCTTTGTCAGATCTCTTTCAGGGATTACTTTTATAACTTGTTTGTTGTAGGAGACTGACTTCATTATGTCGATCTCTTCTAAGTTATTTTTGTAATCCTCTTTCTTGGATCTTTGTCATATCTTTTTCAAGGATTACTTTTATAACTTGTTTGTAGGAGGTCGACTTCTTTGCGTCGTCCTCTTTCTAAGTTATTTTTGTAGTCCTCTTTTTGGACCTTTGTCAGATCTCTTTCAGGGATTACTTTTATTACTTGTTTGTAGGAGGTCGACTTCTTTGCGTCGTCCTCTTTCTAAGTTATTTTTGTAGTCCTCTTTTTTGGACCTTTGTCAGGTCTCTTTCAGGGACTACTTTTATAACTTTTCATTTTGGGCTGACTTTGTCATGTCGGGCCCTTCTAAGTTAAAGTAATCCTCTTTAATAGGGTTGGCCAGACCTCTTTTAAGGGTTTACTTATAACTTGGGTTGACTTGGTCCGACTTCTTAACGTCGGCCAGTCTTTAAGTTATTATTTAGCAATCCATAAGACCTCGTCAGGTTCTTTTTCGGATCACTTTTGATAACTTCTTACATTATTCTGTGTTCATCTTTGCCGATTTGTAGAAGGTGGTTGCTATCTTTAGATCGTCTTTTAGGTGAATCGCGTTTTCACCTTTATCGGACGATTGTCTTTATCGTGATCGTGCAGTGAAATTGTTCTTCACTTTATGCCGATCTGTTGCTTTATAATCGGACAATGAATGCTTCAGATTAATTCGTCTTGGAAACTTGTAGAATATCTAAAATATATATTTTATTCAAAGGAAAGTGCAAATATATACATGTGGGAATTTTTCATCCCTTTAAGTCGGATAGTGTCTGAGTCTCGACTTGGTGCCTCATTAAAAAATCCTTTCAGAAAAAAGAGTGCATCCAATACTGAGATCTTTTACTTTTTCTAGCTGTAGTACCTTCTTAGGTTGGAGGCGTGCTGGTGCACGAAATTGTGATCCCTGGTAATGGCTCCAAAAATTTGGTGCTCTAATCTTAATTCATAATTTGTCACAACTTCGATACAACTAACCAGCAAGTGCACTGGGTCATCCAAGTAATAAAACCTTACGTGAGTAAGGGTCAATCCCACGGAGATTGTTGGTATGAAGCAAGCTATGGTCATCTTGTAAATCTTAGTCAGGTGGATATCAAATGGTTGTGGAGTTTTCGAATAATAATAATAAATAAACAGAAAATAAAGATAGAAATACTTATGCAAATCATTGGTGAGAATTTCAGATAAGCGTATAGAGATGCTTTCGTTCCTCTGAACCTCTGCTTTCCTGCTGTCTTCATCCAATCATTCCTACTCCTTTCCATGGCAAGCTTTATATAGGGCATCACCGTTGTCAATGGCTACATCCCATCCTCTCTGTGAAAAAGGTCCAAATGCTCTGTCACGGCACGGCTAATCTTCTGGAGGTTCTCGATCATACTGGAATAGGATTCACCCTCCTTTTGCATCTGTCACTACGCCCAGCACTCGCGAGTTTGAAGTTCGTCACAGCCATCCCTTCCCAGATCCTACTCGGAATACCACAGACAAGGTTTAGACTTTCTGGATCTCAGGAATGGCCATCCATGGGTTCTAACTTATACCACGAAGACACTAATAACTCGGACTCGGTCCCCTGTATTAGATATCCAAGAGATATCCATTCAATCTAAGGTAGAACGGAAGTGGTTGTCAGGCACGCGTTCATGGGGAAATGATGATGATTGTCACGATCATCACATTCATAGTGAAGTGCGAATGAATATCTTAGAAGCGGAATAAGTTGAATTGAATAGAAAAACAGTAGTACTTTGCATTAATCCTTGAGGAACAGCAGAGCTCCACACCTTAATCTATGGTATGTAGAAACTCTACCGTTGAAAATACATAAGTGAAAGGTTCAGGCATGGCCGAATGGCCAGCCCCCATGATCTAAGAACTAAACGTCCCAAGATGATCCGAAGATGTAAATACAATAGTAAAAAGTCCTATTTATACTAAACTAGTTACTAGGATTTACAGAAGTAAGTAATTGATGCATAAATCCACTTCCGGGGCCCACTTAGTGTGTGCTTAGGCTAAGCTTGAAGTTTACACGTGCAGAGGCTTCTTTTGGAGTTGAACGCCAAGTTGTAACGTGTTTTTGGCGTTCAACTCTGGTTCGTGACGTGTTTCTGGCGTTTAACTCCAGACTGCAGCGTAGAACTGGCGTTCAACGCCCTTTTGTGTCATCTAAAATCGGGCAAAGTATGGACTATTATATATTGCAGGAAAGCCCTGGATGTCTACTTTCCAACGCCGTTGAGAGCGTGCCATTTGAAGTTCTGTAGCTCCAGAAAATCCACTTTGAGTGCAGGGAGGTCAGAATCCAATAGCATCAGCAGTCCTTCTTCAACCTCTGAATCTGATTTTTGCTCAAGTCCCTCAATTTCAGCCAGAAAATACCTGAAATCACAGAAAAACACACAAACTTATAGTAAAGTCCAGAAATGTGTATTTAACATAAAAACTAATAAAAATATCCCTAAAAGTAACTAGATCCTACTAAAAACATACTAAAAATAATGCCAAAAAGCGTATAAATTATCCGCTCATCACAACACCAAACTTAAATTGTTGCTTGTCCCCAAGCAACTGAAAATCAAATAGGATAAAAAGAAGAGAATATACTATAAATTCCAAAATATCAATGAAACATAGCTCAAATCAGATGAGCGGGACTTGTAGCTTTTTGCCTCTTGAATAGTTTTGGCATCTCACTTTATCCATTGAAGTTCAGAATGATTGGCATCTATAGGAACTCAGAGTTCAGATAGTGTTATTGATTCTCCTAGTTCAGTATGTTGATTCTTGAATACAACTACTTTATGAGTCTTGGCCGTGGCCCTAAGCACTTTGTTTTCCAGTATTACCACCGGATACATAAATGCCACAGACACATAATTGGGTGAACCTTTTCAGATTGTGACTCAGCTTTGCTAAAGTCCCCAATTAGAGGTGTCCAGGGTTCTTAAGCACACTCTTCTTTTGCTTTGGACCTTGACTTTAACCGCTCAGTCTCAAGTTTTCACTTGACACCTTCACGCCACAAGCACATGGTTAGGGACAGCTTGGTTTAGCCGCTTAGGCCAGGATTTTATTCCTTTAGGTCCTCCTATCCACTGATGCTCAAAGCCTTGGGATCCTTTTTATTTACCCTTGCCTTTTGGTTTTAAGGGTTATTGGCTTTTTGCTCTTGCCTTTTGATTTTAAGAGCTTTTGGCTTTTTCTGCTTGCTTTTTTTTTCCTGCAAGCTTTGTATTCACTGCTTTTTCTTGCTTCAAGAATCATTTTTATGATTTTTCAGATTATCAAATAACATGTCTCCTTTTTCCTTATTCTTCAAGAGCCAATATATTTAACATTCATAAACAACAACTTCAAAAGACATATGCAATGTTCAAGCATTCATTCAGAAAACAAAAATTATTGTCACCACATCAAAATAATTAAACTAGTTTCAAGGATGAATTCGAAATCATGTACTTCTTGTTCTTTTGTAATTAAAATATTTTTCATTTAAGAGAGGTGATGGATTCATATTCACTACTTTAAGGCATAGACACTTAGACACTAATGATCATGTAATAAAGACACAAACATAGATAAACATTTTAACATAAGAAAACGAAAAATAGAAAATTTAAGAACAAGGAATGAGTCCACCTTAGTGATGGTGGCGTTTCCTTCTTGAGGAACCAATGATGTCCTTGAGCTCTTCTATGTCTCTTCCTTGTCTTTGTTGCTCCTCTCTCATTGCTCTTTGATCTTCTCTAATTTCATGGAGGGTGATGGAGTGCTCTTAGTACTCCATCCTTAGTTGTCCCCAATAATTGTGTGGAGGAAAATGTATCCCCTGAGTTATCTCAGGAATCTCTTGATTTGCAGTCAAATATTCTACCACTGAGCTATAGACCCTTGAGATGAATCACTCCATCTCCTATAACTCGGATGTGGAAGCTTTTGTCTTCTCTTTCCTCTTTCTAGAGGTTTCTCTGGCCTTAGGTGCCATCAATGGTTATGGAAAAACAAAAAAGCTATGCTTTTACCACACCAAACTTAGAATGTTGCTCGCCCTCGAGCAAAAGAAGAAAGAATAGAAGAAGAAGGAGAAGAAGATATGGAGGAGATGGAGGGATGTGTGTATTTGGCTATATGGGTGGGATTGGATGGGAAAGAGAGGATGAATATTGAGAAGAGGGAAGAATATGAGTGGAGGTAGGTGGGGATCTTGTGGGTTTTGGAGGGGAATTGGAGGTGATTGGTGAAGGGTTCTTGGGAAAGGGTGATATAGGATTATGAGGAGGTAATGTGTGGGGATCCTGTGGGGTCCACAGATGCTGAGATGATCCTGTGGGGTCCACAGATCCTGAGGTGTCAAGGATTTGCATCCCTGCACCAATTAGGCATGTAAAATGCCTTTGCATGCAATTCTGGCGTTTAAACGCCGAATTGATGCTTGTTCTGGGCGTTCAACGCCCAGATGCAGCATGTTTCTGGCATTAAACGCCAGTTCTATGCTTGTTTCTGGCGTTCAGCGCCAACTTTCCTTAGTGTGCATTTCTGGCGTCTGAACGCCAGGATGCTGCTTGTTTCTGGCGTTCAACGCCAGATCCATGCTCTGTTCTGGCGTTGAACGCCAGCCAGATGCTCCTTACTGGCGTTTAAACGCCAGTAAGCCCTTCCTCCAGGGTGTGATTTTTCTTCTACTATTTTTAATTCTGTTTTTAATTTTTCTATTTATTTTGTGACTCCACATGATCATGAACCTAATAAAACATGAAAGAACAATAAGAATGAAAATAAAATTAGATAGATAAAAATTGGGTTGCCTCCCAACAAGCGCTTCTTTAATGTCAATAGCTTGACAGTGGGCTCTCATGGAGCCACACAGGTGATCAGGTCAATTTTATAAACTCCCAACACCAAACTTAGAGTTTGGACATGGGAGTTTGATGAGCGGATAATTTATACGCTTTTTGGCATTGTTTTTAGTATGTTTTTAGTAGGATCTAGTTACTTTTAGGGATGTTTTCATTAGTTTTTATGTTAAATTCACATTTCTAGACTTTACTATGAGTTTGTGTGTTTTTCTGTGATTTCAGGTATTTTCTGGCTGAAATTGAGGGACTTGAGCAGAAATCAGATTCAGAGGTTGAAGAAGGACTGCTGATGCTGTTGGATTCTGACCGCCCTGCACTCAAAGTGGATTTTCTGGAGCTACAGAACTCGAAATGGCGCGCTTCCAATTGCATTGGAAAGTAGACATCCAGGGCTTTCCAGCAATATATAATAGTCCATGCTTTGGCCAAGAATAGACGACGTAAACTGGCGTTCAACGCCAGCTTTCTACCCAAATCTGGCGTCCAGCGCCAGAAAAGGATCCAAAACCAGAGTTGAACGCCCAAACTGGCACAGAAACTGGCGTTCAACTCCAGAAATGGCCTCTGCACGTGCAACACTTAGGCTCAGCCCAAACACACACCAAGTGGGCCCAGGAAGTGGATTTATGCATCAATTACTTACTCATGTAAACCCTAGTAGCTAGTTTATTATAAATAGGACCTTTTACTATTGTATTAGGCATCTTTGGATTACCTTATGATCCTTTGATCACGTTTTAGGGGGCTGGCCATCTCGGCCATGCCTGGACCTTCACTTATGTATTTTCATACGGTAGAGTTTCTACACTCCATAGATTAAGGTGTGGAGCTCTGCTGTTCCTCAAAGATTAATGCAAAGTACTACTGTTTTCTATTCAATTCTTCTTATTTTGCTTCTAAGATATCCATTCGCACCCAAGAACGTGATGAAGGTGATGATTATGTGTGACGCTCATCATCCTTCCCCCTTATGAATGCGTGCCTGACAAACACTTCTGTTCTACATGAATTAAGCTAGAATGAGTATCTCTTAGATCTCCTAACCAGAATCTTCGTGGCGTACGCTAGAATGATGGCGGCATTCAAGAGAATCCGGAAGGTCTAAACCTTGTCTGTGGTATTCTGAGTAGGATTCAATGATTGAATGACTGTGACGAGCTTCAAACTCGCGATTGTTGGGCGTTAGTGACAGACACAAAAGGAGGGTGAATCCTATTCCAGCATGATCGAGAACCGACAGATGAATAGCCGTGCCGTGACAGGGTGCGTGAGCATATTATTCACTGAGAGGAGGGGATGTAGCCACTGACAACGGTGATGCCCTTGCATAAAGCCAGCCATGGAAAGGAGTAAGACTGATTGGATGAAGATAGCAGGAAAGCAGAGGTTCAGAGGAACGAAAGCATCTCCATTCGCTTATCTGAAATTCCTATCAATGAATTACATAAGTGTCTCTATCCCTATTTTATTATTTAAAATTCGAAAACCACATAATTATTTTATATCCGCCTGACTGAGATTTACAAGGTGACCATAGCTTGCTTCATACCAACAATCTCCGTGGGATTCCACCCTTACTCACGTAAGGTATTACTTGGACGACCCAGTGCACTTGCTGGTTAGTTGTATCGAAGTTGTGACAGACTGTAAAACTAGATCAGAGTATCTGGCCTAAGAAGCCATTACCAGAGATCACAATTTTGTGCACCAAGTTTTTGGCGCCGTTGCCGGGGATTGTTTGAGTTTGGACAACTGACGGTTCATCCTGTTGCTCAGATTAGGTACTTTTCTTTTTTTATTTTCAAAAATTTTTCAAAAATATTTCAAAATTTTCTCATCTGTTTTCGAAAAAAAAAATAAAAAATAAAAATAAAAATGTTTTCAAAAATATATTTTTCTTCAGAATTTTTAAGAATGAATTCTAGTGTTTCATGGTGATTTGTTGAATCCTGGCTGGCTGTAAGCCATGTCTAATTTTTGAACTGGGATTTCAACTTACCATCACAAATGAAGAGATTCTCACACACTTAGTTGCTCTATACATGAAAAGTATCCATATCTGCTGAAGCTTGGCTGGCCATTGGCCATGTCTAGTGTTTTGGACTGGAGCTTTCTTTGAAAGCTTGGCTGGCTAGTGAGCCATGTCTAATTCCTGGACTGAAGCTTTAGACTAACATGGCAAGATTCCTGGAATTCATATTAAAAATTTTTGGAATCCTTATTTTTCCTTTTAATATGCGAAAAATATAAAATAAAAATCCAAAAAAATTAGAAAATCATGAAAATAAAAAAATATTTTGTGTTTCTTGTTTGAGTCTTGAGTCATATCATAAGTTTGGTGTCACTTGCATATGCATCCTGCATTTTTTGAAAATATCATGCATTCATAGTGTTCTTCATGATCTTCAAGTTGTTCTTGGTAAGTCTTCTTGTTTGATCTTGATGATTTTTTGTTTTGTGTCTTTTCATGTTTATCATATGCATTCTTGAATTCTTAGTGTCTAAGCATTAAAGAATTCTAAGTTTGGTGTCTTGCATGTTTTCTTTGCATTAAAAATTTTTCAAAAATATGTTCTTGATGTTCATCATGACATTCAAAGTGTTCTTGGTGTTCATCTTGACATTCATAGCATTCTTGCATGCATCACATGTTTTGATCTAAAAATTTCATGCACTGCATTTTTTTTTATGTTTTTCTCTCTCATCATAAAAATTCAAAAATCAAAAAAATATCTTTCCCTTTTTCTCTCATCAAATTCGAAAATTTGGATTGACTTTTTCAAAAATTTTTAAAATCAAATTGTTTCTCATGAGTCAAATCAAATTTTCAATTTGAAAATCTTATCTTTTTCAAAATCTTTTTCAAAAATCAAATCTTTTTCAAAATTCTTAGTTATTTTCGAAAATTCCAAAAATATTTTTCAAAAATCTTTTTCTTATTTTTATATCAAATTTTCGAAAATAACATAATCAATTAATGTTTTGATTCAAAAATTTGAAGTTTGTTACTTGCTTGTTAAGAAAGATTCAAACTTTGAGTTCTAGAATCGTATCTTGTGATTTCTTATGAATCAGGTCATTAATTGAGATTTTAAAAAATCAAATATTTTTCAAAAACTAATTTCTATCATATCTTTTCAAAAATATCTTCTTATCTTATCTTTTTCAAAAATTTGATTTCAAAATATCTTCTCTAACTTCCTAACTTCCTATCTTTTCAAAATTTGTTTCAACTAACTAACTAACTTTTTGTTTGTTTCTTAACTTTTTCAAAACTACCTAACTAACTCTCTCTCACTAATTTTCGAAAATATCTCCCCTCTTTTTCAAAAATTTCTTTTTAATTAACTAATTATTTTTATTTTTTATTTTTGATTTCAAAAATTTTCGAAAATTACTAACATTTTTTCAAAAAACTATTTTTCAAAAATCACTAACTCTTTTTCAAAATAATTTTCGAAAATTATCCCTCCCCCATCTCATTCTATTTATTCATTCATATCCTAACATCTCATCTCACATCTCTTCCATTCGTACAGTTGTGTTTCTTCCTTTACATCACATTCTTTGTCTCCCCCTCTTTTCTTCCACTCACAAAGGGATCCCTATACTGTGGTATAAAGGATCTCTATTATTATTATTATTTTTCTGTGCCTTCTTCTTTGTCATATGAGCAGGAGCAAGGATCAAAACATTCTTGTGGAAGCAGATCCGGAACCTGAAAGGACTCTGAAGAGAAAATTAAGAGAAGCTAAAATACAACAATCAAGAGATAACCTTTCAGAAATTTTCGAACAGGCAGAGGAGATGGAAGCCGAAAATAATGATAATGTAAGGAAGATGCTTGGTGACTTTACTGCACCTAATTCCAGTTTACATGGAAGAAGCATCTCCATTCCTGCCATTGGAGCAAACAACTTTGAGCTGAAACCTCAATTAGTTTCTCTAATGCAGCAGAACTGCAAGTTTCATGGACTTCCATCTGAAGATCCTTTTCAGTTCTTAACTGAATTCTTGCAGATATGTGATACTGTTAAGACTAATGGAGTAGATCCTGAAGTCTACAGGCTCATGCTTTTTCCTTTTGCTGTAAGAGACAGAGCTAGATTATGGTTGGATTCTCAACCTAAAGACAGCCTAAACTCTTGGGATAAGCTGGTCACGGCTTTCTTAGCCAAGTACTTTCCTCCTCAAAAGCTGAGCAAGCTTAGAGCTGATGTTCAAACCTTCAGACAGAAAGAAGGTGAATCCCTCTATGAAGCTTGGGAAAGATACAAACAGTTGACCAAAAAGTGTCCTTCTGACATGCTTTCAGAATGGACCATCTTGGATATATTCTATGATGGTTTATCTGAGCTATCAAAGATGTCACTGGACACTTCTGCAGGTGGATCCATTCACCTAAAGAAAACGCCTGCAGAAGCTTAAGAACTCATTGACATGGTTGCTAATAACCAGTTCATGTACACTTCTGAAAGGAATCCTGTGAGTAATGGGACGCCTATGAAGAAGGGAGTTCTTGAAGTTGATACTCTGAATGCCATATTGGCACAGAATAAAATATTGACTCAGCAAGTCAATATGATCTCTCAGAGTTTGAATGGAATGCAAGCTGCATCCAACAATACTCAAGAGGCATCTTCTGAAGAAGAAGCCTATGATCCTGAGAACCTGTAATAGCAGAGGTAAAGTACTTAGGTGAACCTTATGGAAACACCTATAACTCAACATGGAGAAATCATCCAAATTTCTCATGGAAGGATCAAAAGCCTCAACAAGGCTTTAATAATGGTGGAAGAAATAGGTTTAACAATAATAAACCTTTTCCATCATCCACTCAGCAACAGACAGAGAACTCTGAACAAAATGCTTCTAATTTAGCAAATCTAGTCTCTGATCTGTCCAAGGCCACTGTAAGTTTCATGAATGAAACAAGCTCTTCCATTAGAAATCTGGAAGCACAAGTGGGCCAGCTGAGTAAAAGGATCACTGAAATCCCTCCTAGTACTCTCCCAAGCAATACAGAAGAGAACCCAAAAGGAGAGTGCAAGGCCATTGACATAAGCGCCATGGCCGAACCTGTGAGGAGAGGAGAGGACGTGAATCCCAAGGAGGAAGACCTCCTGGGACGTCCAGTGACCAATAAGGAGCTTCCCTCTGAGGAACCAAAGGACTCTGAGGCCCATCTAGAGACCATAGAGATCCCATTGAACCTCCTTATGCCCTTCATGAGCTCTGATGAGTATTCCTCTTCTGAAGAGAATGAGGATGTTACTGAAGAGCAAACTGCCAAGTTTCTTGGTGCAATCATGAAGCTAAATGCCAAATTATTTGGCATTGATGCTTGGGAAGTTGAACCTCCCTTGTTCATCAATGAACTAAGTGATCTGGATCAACTGACATTGCCTCAGAAGAGACAGGATCCTGGAAAGTTCATAATACCCTGTACCATAGGCACCATGATCTTTAAGGCTCTATGTGACCTTGGTTCAGGAATAAACCTCATGCCCCTCTCTGTAATAGAGAAACTGAGAATCTATGGGGTGCAAGCTGCTAAAATCTCACTAGAGATGGCAGAGAGCTCAAGAAAACAGGCTTATGGACAAGTAGAAGATGTATTAGTAAAGGTTGAGGGCCTTCACATACCTACTGATTTCATAGTCCTGGATACTGGAAAGGGAGAGGATGAATCCATCATCCTAGGAAGACCTTTCCTGGCCACTGCAAGAGCTGTAATTGATGTTGACAGAGGTGAAATAGTCCTTCAATGGGATGAGGACTCCCTTGTGTTTAAAACTCAAGGATCCCCCTCTGCAACCATGAAGAGGAAGCATGAAAAGCTTCTCTCAAAGCAGAGTCAACCAGAGCCCCCACAGTCAAACTCTAAGTTTGGTGTTGGGAGGCCATAACCAAACTCTAAGTTTGGTGTTGAACTCCCATATCCAAACTCTAAGTTTGGTGTTGGAGAGTCTCAACAAAGCTCTGCACATCTGTGAGGCTCCATGAGAGCCCACTGTCAAGCTATTGACATTAAAGAAGCGCTTGTTGGGAGGCAACCCAATGTTTATCTAATTCTTATTTTTATTGTTTTTCATGTTTTCTTAGGGTCATGATCATGTGGAGTCACAAAATAAATATAAAAATTGAAAACGGAATCAAAAAAACAGCAGAAGAAAAATCACACCCTGAAGGAGCATCTGTCTGGCGTTCAGCGCCAGAACAGAGCATGGTTCTGGCGCTGAACGCCCAAAATGGGCAGCTTCTGGGCGCTGAACGCCAGAACAGGCATGGTTCTGGCGTTCAACGCCAGAAATGGCACACAAATGGGCGCTGAACGCCCAAAATGGCCACCAACCTGGCGCTGAACACCCAGAGTTGGGTACAAAGGCATTTTTACATGCCTAATGGGTGCAGGGATGTAAATACCTTGACACCTCAGGATCTGTGGACCCCACAGGATCCCCACCTACCTCCACTCACTTCTTCTCACCACTCTCTTTCACACAACCCCATAAACACTCTTCCCTAAAAATTCCTCACCAACCACCTCAATCTCTCTTCCCCACTAAACCTTCACCACTCACATCCACCCACTCTTCCCAATAAACCTACCTCATAAACTCCACCTACCTTCAAAATTCAAAACCAATTTCCCACCCAAACCCACCCATATGTCCGAACCAATACCCCCCTTCTTTCCCTATATAAAGACCTCCATTCTTCATCAAATTCACACAACACACCCCTCTACACTCCTCTTGGCCGAAACTACATCTCCCTTTCCCTCTCCATATTTCTTCTTCTTCTTCTTCTATTCTTTTGTTTATTGCTCGAGGGCGAGCAATATTCTAAGTTTGGTGTGGTAAAAGCATAAGCTTTTTGTTTTTCCATTACCATTGATGGCATCTAAGACCGGAGAATCCTCTAGAAGAGGGAAAGGGAAGATAAAAGCTTCCACATCCGAGTCATGGGAGATGGAAAGGTTCATCTCCAAAGCCCATCAAGACCACTTCTATGACGTTGTGGCCAAGAAGAAGGTGATCCCTGAGGTCCCTTTTAAACTCAAAAGAAATGAGTATCCGGAGATCCGACATGAAATTCAAAGAAGAGGTTGGGAAGTTCTAACAAATCCCATCCAACAAGTCGGCATCCTAATGGTTCAAGAGTTCTATGTCAATGCATGGATCACCAAGAATCATGATCAAAGTAAGAACCCGGATCCAAAGAACTATGTTATAATGGTTCGGGGGAAATACTTAGATTTTAGTCCGGAAAATGTGAGGTTGGCGTTCAACTTGCCATACATGGAAGAGAACGCACGCCCCTACACAAGGAGAGTCAACTTTGATCAAAGGTTGGACCAAGTCCTTATGGACATATGTGTAGAAGGAGCTCAATGGAAGATTGACTCCAAAGGCAAGCCGGTTCAACTAAGAAGATTGGACCTCAAGCCTATAGCTAGAGGATGGTTGGAGTTTATTCAATGCTCAATCATTCCCACTAGCAACCGGTCTGAAGTTACTATAGACCGGGCCATCATGATCCATAGCATCATGATTGGAGAAGAGGTGGAAGTTCATGAGATTATACCTCAAGAACTCTACAAGGTGGCTGACAAGTCCTCCACTATGGCAAGGTTAGCCTTCCCTCACCTCATTTGCCACCTATGCAATTCAGCTGGGATTGACATAGAGGGAGATATCCTCATTAAAGAGGACAAGCCCATCACTAAGAAAAAGATGGAGCAAGCTAGAGAGCCCAGCCATGGAGCTCAAGAGGCGCAAGAAGCTCATTTCCATGAGATCCCTGAGATGCCTCAAATGCACTTTCCTCCACAAAATTATTGGGAGCAAATCAACACCTCCCTAGGAGAATTGAGTTCCAATATGGGACAACTAAGGGTGGAACATCAAGAGCACTCCATCATGCTTCATAAAATAAGAGAAGATCAAAAAGCAATGAGGGAGGAGCAACAAAGACAATGAAGAGACATAGAAGAGCTCAAGGACATCATTAGTTCCTCAAGAAGGAAAAGCCACCATCACTAAGGTGGATTCATTCCTTGTTCTTCTTTCTTCTGTTTTTCGTTTTCTATGTGCTTATCTATGTTTGTGTCCCCATTACATGATCATTAGTAGTTGGTAACTTTGTCTTAAAGTTATGAATGTACTATGAATCCATCACCTCTCTTAAATGAAAAATGTTTTAATTCAAAAGAACAAGAAGTACATGAGTTTCGAATTTATCCTTGAACTTAGCTTAATCATATTGATGTGGTGACAATGCTTCTTGTTTTCTGAATGAATGCTTGAACAGTGCATATGTCTTTTGAAGTTGTTGTTTAAGAATGTTAAATATGTTGGCTCTTGAAAGAATGATGACTAGGAGACATGTTATTTGATAATCTGAAAAATAAAAAAAAATGATTCTTGAAGCAAGAAAAAGCAGCAAAGAACAAAGCTTGCAGAAAAAAAAAAGTAGGCGAAAAAATAAATAAATAAATAGAAAGAAAAAGAAAAAGCAAGCAGAAAAAGCCAATAACCTTTAAAACCAAAAGGCAAGGGCAAATAAAAAGGATCCCAAGGCTTTGAGCATCAGTGGATAGGAGGGCCTAAAGGAATAAAATCCTGGTCTAAGCGGCTAAACTAAGCTGTCCCTAACCATGTGCTTGTGGCGTGTAGGTGTCAAGTGAAAACTTGAGACTGAGCGGTTAAAGTCAAGGTCCAAAGCAAAAAAAAAAAAAAAGAGTGTGCTTAAGAACCCTGGACACCTCTAATTGGGGACGTTAGCAAAGCTGAGTCACAATCTGAAAAGGTTCACCCAATTATGTGTCTGTGGCATTTATGTATCCGGTGGTAATACTGGAAAACAAAGTGCTTAGGGCCACGGCCAAGACTCATAAAGAAGCTGTGTTCAAGAATCATCATACTGAACTAGGAGAATCAATAACACTATCTGAACTCTGAGTTCCTATAGAAGCCAATCATTCTGAACCTCAATGGATAAAGTGAGATGCCAAAACTATTCAAGAGGCAAAAAGCTATAAGTCCCGCTCATATGATTGAAGCTCTGTTTCATCGATAGTTTGGAATTTATAGCATATTCTCTTCTTTTTATCCTATTTGATTTTCAGTTGCTTGGGGACAAGCAACAATTTAAGTTTGGTGTTGTGATGAGCGGATAATTTATACGCTTTTTGGCATTGTTTTTAGTATGTTTTTAGTAGGATCTAGTTACTTTTAGGGATGTTTTCATTAGTTTTTATGTTAAATTCACATTTCTGGACTTTACTATGAGTTTGTGTGTTTTTCTGTGATTTCAGGTATTTTCTGGCTGAAATTGAGGGACTTGAGCAGAAATCAGATTCAGAGGTTGAAGAAGGACTACTGATGCTGTTGGATTCTGACCTCCCTGCACTCAAAGTGGATTTTCTGGAGCTACAGAACTCGAAATGGCGCGCTTCCAATTGCGTTGGAAAGTATACATCCAGGGCTTTCCAGCAATATATATTAGTCCATACTTTGGCCAAGAATAGACGACGTAAACTGGCGTTCAACGCCAGCTTTCTACCCAAATCTGGCGTCCAGCGCCAGAAAAGGATCCAAAACCAGAGTTGAACGCCCAAACTGGCACAGAAACTGGCGTTCAACTCCACAAATGGCCTCTGCACGTACAACACTTAGGCTCAGCCCAAACACACACCAAGTGGGCCCAGGAAGTGGATTTATGCATCAATTACTTACTCATGTAAACCCTAGTAGCTAGTTTATTATAAATAGGACCTTTTACTATTGTATTAGGCATCTTTGGATTACCTTATGATCCTTTGATCACATTTTAGGGGGCTGGCCATCTCGGCCATGCCTGGACCTTCACTTATGTATTTTCATACGGTAGAGTTTCTACACTCCATAGATTAAGGTGTGGAGCTCTGCTGTTCCTCAAAGATTAATGCAAAGTACTACTGTTTTCTATTCAATTCTTCTTATTTTGCTTCTAAGATATCCATTCGCACCCAAGAACGTGATGAAGGTGATGATTATGTGTGACGCTCATCATCCTTCCCCCTTATGAATGCGTGCCTGACAAACACTTCTGTTCTACATGAATTAAGCTAGAATGAGTATCTCTTAGATCTCCTAACCAGAATCTTCGTGGCGTACGCTAGAATGATGGCGGCATTCAAGAGAATCCGGAAGGTCTAAACCTTGTCTGTGGTATTCTGAGTAGGATTCAATGATTGAATGACTGTGACGAGCTTCAAACTCGCGATTGTTGGGCGTTAGTGACAGACACAAAAGGAGGGTGAATCCTATTCCAGCATGATCGAGAACCGACAGATGAATAGCCGTGCCGTGACAGGGTGCGTGAGCATATTATTCACTGAGAGGAGGGGATGTAGCCACTGACAACGGTGATGCCCTTGCATAAAGCCAGCCATGGAAAGGAGTAAGACTGATTGGATGAAGATAGCAGGAAAACAGAGGTTCAGAGGAACGAAAGCATCTCCATTCGCTTATCTGAAATTCCTATCAATGAATTACATAAGTGTCTCTATCCCTATTTTATTATTTAAAATTCGAAAACCACATAATTATTTTATATCCGCCTGACTGAGATTTACAAGGTGACCATAGCTTGCTTCATACCAACAATCTCCGTGGGATTCGACCCTTACTCATGTAAGGTATTACTTGGACGACCCAGTGCACTTGCTGGTTAGTTGTATCGAAGTTGTGACAGACTGTAAAACTAGATCAGAGTATCTGGCCTAAGAAGCCATTACCAGAGATCACAATTTCGTGCACCAGAGTTCAACACCAAACTTAGAGTTTGGCTGAGGCCTCCCAACACCAAACTTAGAGTTTGACTGTGGGGGCTTTAGTTGACTCTGTACTGAGAGAAGCTTTTTATGCTTCCTCTCCATTGTTACAGAAGGAGATTCTTGAGTTTTAAACACAAGGTTATCCTCATTTAGTTGAAGGATCAATTCTCCTCTGTCTACATCAATCACAGCTCTTGCTGTGGCTAGGAAGGGTCTTCCAAGGATGATGGATTCATCCTCATCCTTCCCAGTGTCTAGGATTATGAAATCAGCAGGGATGTAAAGACCTTCAACCTTTACTAACATGTCCTCTACTAGTCCATAAGCCTGCTTTCTTGAGTTGTCTGCCATCTCTAGTGAGATTCTAGCAGCTTGTACCTCAAAGATTCCCAGTTTCTCCATTACAGAGAGGGGCATGAGGTTTATCCCTGACCCAAGGTCACATAGAGCCTTCTCAAAGGTCATGGTACCTATGGTACAAAGTATTAGGAACTTTCCAGGATCCTGTTTCTTCTTAGGCAATCTCAGTTGATCCAATGCATTTAGTTCGTTGGTGAACAGGGGAGGTTCATCTCCCCAAGTCTCATTACCAAATAAATTGGCATTCAGCTTCATGATTGCACCAAGGAACTTGGCAACTTGCTCTTCAGTAACATCCCCATTCTCTTCAGAAGAGGAATACTCATCAGAGCTCATGAATGGCATAAGGAGGTTCAATGGAATCTCTATGGTCTCTAGATGAGTCTCAGATTCCTTTGGTTCCTCAGAGGGAAACTCCTTATTGATCACTGGACGTCCCAGGAGGTCTTCCTCCTTGGGATTCACATCCTCATCCTCTCTTGTGGCCTTGCACTCTCCTTTTGGATTTTCTTCTGTATTGCTTGGGAGAGCACTAGGAGGGGTTTCAGTGATCTTCTTACTCAGCTGGCCCACTTGTGCCTCCAAATTTCTAATGGAGGACCTTGTTTCATTCATGAAACTCAGAATGGCCTTAGATAGATCAGAGACTATGTTTGCTAAGCTAGATGGATCCTGCTCAGAACTCTCTATCTTTTGCTGAGTTGATGATGGAAAAGGCTTGCTATTAAACATGTTTCTTCCACCATTGTTAAAGCCTTGTTGAGGCTTTTGTTGATCCTTCCATGAGAGATTTGGGTGATTTCTCTATGAGGGATTATAAGTGTTTCCATATGGTTCACCCATGTAATTCACCTCTGCTATTGCAGGGTTCTCAGGATCATAAGCTTCTTCTTCAGAAGATGCCTCTTGAGTATTGTTGGATGCAGCTTGTATTCCATTCAGACTCTGAGAAATCATATTGACTTGCTGAGTCAATATTTTATTCTGAGCCAATATGGCATTCAGAGTATCAATTTCAAGAACTCCCTTCTTCTGAGGCGTCCCATTACTCACAGGATTCCTCTCAGAAGTGTACATAAACTGGTTGTTAGCAACCATGTCAATAAGTTCTTGAGCTTCTGCAGGCGTTTTTTTTTTAGGTGAATGGATCCACCTGTAGAAGTATCCAATGACATCTTAGCTAATTCAGATAGACCATCATAGAATATATCCAGGATGGTCCATTCTGAAAGCATGTCAGAGGGACACTTTTTGGTCAGTTGCTTACATCTCTCCCAAGCTTCATAGAGGGATTCACCTTCTTTCTGTCTGAAGGTTTGAACATCCACTCTAAGCTTACTCAGCTTTTGAGGAGGAAAGAACTTGGCTAAGAAAGCCGTAACCAGCTTATCCCAAGAGTTCAGGCTATCCTTGGGTTGAGAGTCCAACCATATTCTAGCTCTGTCTCTTACAGCAAAATGGAAAAGCATGAGCCTGTAGACTTCAGGATCTACTCTATTAGTCTTAACAGTATCACATATCTGCAAGAATTCAGTTAAGAACTGAAAAGGATCTTCAGATGGAAGTCCATGAAACTTGCAGTTCTGCTGCATCAGAGAAATTAATTGAGGTTTCAGCTCAAAGTTGTTTGCTCCAATGGCAGGAATGGAGATGCTTCTTCTATGTAAATTGGAATTAGGTGCAGTAAAGTCACCAAGCATCCTCCTTGCATTATTATTATTTTCGGCTGCCATCTCCTCTTCCTGTTCGAAAATTCCTGTAAAGTTGTCTCTGGATTGTTGTATTTTAACTTCTTTTAGTTTCCTTTTCAGAGTCCTTTCAGGTTCAGGATCTGCTTCAACAAGAATGTTCTTGTCCTTGCTCCTGCTCATATGACAAAGAAGGGAATAACAAAGAAAATATGGAATCCTCTATGTCACAGTATAGAGATTCCTTTGTGTGAGTGAAAGAAGAAAAGAATATAATGTAAGGAAAGAGAAGAGAGGAGAATCCAAACACAAGGGTGAGGAGAGCAGAGATATGAGATGAAGAGAAGTGTTAGTAAGTAATTAAATAAATAGAAGAAGATGAGAGAGAGAAATTTTTGAAAATAATTTTTGAAAAAGAGTTAATAATTTTCGAAAATTAAGATAAAATTAAAATTAAAATTAAAAATTGAAACAATTAATTAATTAAAAAGAATTTTTGAAAAAGAGGGAGGTATTTTCGAAAATTAGAGAGGAAAGGGTAGTTAGGTGATTTTGAAAAAGTTAAGAAACAAACAAAAAGTCAATTAGTTAGTTGAAACAAATTTTGAAAATCAATTTTTAAAAGATAAGAAGAGAAGAAGTTAGAAAAGATATTTAAAAAAGATATGATATGAAAAGGTATGATTAAAAAGATATGATTTTGAAAAAGATAAGATAAAAAGATATTTTTGAAAAGATATGATTGAAATTATTTTTGAAAAAGATTTGATTTTTAAAATCACAATTAATGACTTGATTCACAAGAAATCACAAGATATGATTCTAGAACTTAAAGTTTGAATCTTTCTTAACAAGTAAGTAACAAACTTAAAATTTTTGAATCAAAACATTAATTGTTGATGATATTTTCGAAAATATGATATAAAATTAAGAAAAATATTTTTGAAAAATATTTTTAAAATTTTCGAAAATGAATAAGAAAAAATGAAAAAGATTTGATTTTTGAAAAGATAAGATTTTTAAATTGAAAATTTGATTTGACTCATAAGAAACAACTAAATTTTAAAAAGTTTTGAAAAATTCAACTCAAATTTTCGAAAATTTATGAGTGAAAAAGGGAAAGATAATTTTTTGATTTTTGAATTTTTAATGAAGAAAGAGAAAAACATCAAAAAGACTCAATGCATGAAAATTTTTAGATCAAAACAATGAATGCATGCAAGAACACTATGAATGTCAAGATGAACACCAAGAACACTTTGAAGATTATGATGAACATCAAGAACATATTTTTGAAAAAAATTTTATGCAAAGAAAACATGCAAGACACCAAACTTAGAAATTTTTAATGTTCAGACACCATGAATGCAAAAATGCACATGAAAAAAAACAAAAGACACAAAATAAGAAAACATCAAGATCAAACAAGAGGACTTACCAAGAACAACTTGAAGATCATGAAGAACACTATGAATGCATGAATTTTCGAAAAATGCATAAATTTTTAGAAAAAATGCAATTGACTCAAGACTCAAACAAGAAATACAAAATATTTTTGATTTTATGATTTTATTAATTTTTTTTGGATTTTGTATATTTTTTTCGAAAAACATATAGGAAAAAGAAAATAAGAAATTCAAAAATTTTTAATAAGAATTCCAAGAATCTTTCAATGTTAGCCTAAAGCTCCAATCCAAGGGTTAGGCATAGCTTAATAGCCAGCCAAGCTTTAGAAGATACAAATCAGTCATACAATAACAAATTTGATTAGCAACAACTAGCTTGCTCTTGTAATGATGACTTGGAAGCCTCAGTCCAAATGAATTTAGACATGGCTTTACAGCCAGCCAGGCTTCAACATGCTTCATGAAACTCTAGAATTCATTCTTAAAAATTCTGAAATAATTTTCGAAAACAAAGGGAAAATTTTTTTGAAAGATTTTGAAAACAAATTTTTTTTTCGAAAATAAAACGAAAAATAAAATTACCTAATTTGAGCAACAAGATGAACCGTCAGTTGTCCAAACTCGAACAATCCCCAGAAACGGCGCCAAAAACTTGGTGCACGAAATTGTAATCCCTGGTAATGGCTCCAAAAATTTGGTGCTCTAATCTTAATTCATAATTTGTCACAACTTCGATACAACTAACCAGCAAGTGCACTAGGTCGTCCAAGTAATAAAACCTTACGTGAGTAAGGGTCGATCCCACGGAGATTGTTGGTATGAAGCAAGCTATGGTCATCTTGTAAATCTCAGTCAGGCGCATATCAAATGGTTATGGAGTTTTCGAATAATAATAATAAATAAACAGAAAATAAAGATAGAAATACTTATGCAAATCATTGGTGAGAATTTCAGATAAGCGTATAGAGATGCTTTCGTTCCTCTGAACCTCTGCTTTCCTGGTGTCTTCATCCAATCATTCCTACTCCTTTCCATGGCAAGCTTTATATAGGGCATCACCGTTGTCAATGGCTACATCCCATCCTCTCTGTGAAAAAGGTCCAAATGCTCTGTCACAGCACGGCTAATCATCTGGAGGTTCTCGATCATACTGGAATAGGATTCACCCTCCTTTTGCGTCTGTCACTACGCCCAACACTCGCGAGTTTGAAGTTCGTCACAGCCATCCCTTCCCAGATCCTACTCGGAATACCACAGACAAGGTTTAGACTTTTTGGATCTCAGGAATGGCCATCCATGGGTTCTAACTTATACCACGAAGACACTAATAACTCAGACTCGGTCCCCTGTATTAGATATCCAAGAGATATCCATTCAATCTAAGGTAGAACGGAAGTGGTTGTCAGGCACGCGTTCATGGGGGAATGATGATGACTGTCATGATCATCACATTCATAGTGAAGTGCGAATGAATATTTTAGAAGCGGAATAAGTTGAATTGAATAGAAAAATAGTAGTACTTTACATTAATCCTTGAGGAACAGCAGAGCTCCAAACCTTAATCTATTGTGTGTAGAAACTCTACCGTTGAAAATACATAAGTGAAAGGTTCAGGCATGGCCGAATGGCCAGCCCCCATGATCTAAGAACTAGACGTCCCAAGATGATCCGAAGATGTAAATACAATAGTAAAAAGTCCTATTTATACTAAACTAGTTACTAGGATTTACAGAAGTAAGTAATTGATGCATAAATCCACTTCCGAGGCCCACTTGGTGTGTGCTTGGGCTGAGCTTGAAGTTTACACGTGCAGAGGCTTCTTTTGGAGTTGAACGCCAAGTTGTAACGTGTTTTTGGCGTTCAACTCTGGTTCGTGACGTGTTTCTGGCATTTAACTCCAGACTGCAGCGTAGAACTGGCGTTCAACGCCCTTTTGCGTCATCTAAACTCGGGCAAAGTATGGACTATTATATATTGCTGGAAAGCCCTGGATGTCTACTTTCTAACACCGTTGAGAGCCCACCATTTGGAGTTCTGTAGCTCCAGAATCCACTTTGAGTGCATGGAGTTCAGAATCCAACAGCATCAGCAGTCCTTCTTCAACCTCTGAATCTGATTTTTGCTCAAGTCCCTCAATTTCAGCCAGAAAATACCTGAAATCACAGAAAAACACACAAACTCATAGTAAAGTCCAAAAATGTGAATTTAACATAAAAACTAATAAAAACATCCCTAAAAGTAACTAGATCCTACTAAAAACATACTAAAAACAATGCCAAAAAGCGTATAAATTATCCGCTCATCATGTGCCATGATCTGGGAAGCTCTCGTCCATCGAGTTTGGACAGTCTGTAGTAGCCCTTCCCAAGTACTTCTACAACTCAGTAGGGTCCTTTCCAGTTTGCTGCCAACTTTCCTTCTCCTGGTCGAGTTGTTCCAATATCATTTCGGATTAGGATGAGATCATTCTCTGCGAAACTTCTCGGCACTACCCTTTGATTATATCTGGAATCCATTCGACGTTTTAGTGCTTCTTCCCTGATCCGAACTCTTTCTTGGATTTCAGGTAGTAGGTCGAGCTCTTCCCTCTGAAGTTGGGAGTTTGCTCCCTCATTGTAATGAACCACTCTGGGCGATCCTTCCTCAATCTCTACTGGAATCATTGCCTTTATTCTGTATGCTAACCGGAAGGGGGATTCCTTTGTGGTGGAGTGTGGTGTCGTTCGATATGCCCATAGAACTTGTGGAAGCTCTTCTGCCCAAGCTCCCTTTGCGTCTTGTAATCTCTGTTTTAACCCGACCAATATGACTTTGTTGGCAGCTTCAGCCTATCCATTGGCTTGCGGATGTTCCACTGAGGTGTACTGGTGCTTTATGTTCAAGTCGGCTACCAATTTTCTGAAGCCTGTATCTGTAAATTGAGTGCCATTGTCTGTGGTGATGGAGTGTGGAACCCCGAACCTTGTGACAATGTTTCTATATAGGAATTTCCGGCTTCTTTGGGCAGTGGCATTGGCTAGGGGCTCTGCCTCGATCCACTTTGTGAAATAGTCTACCCCTACTATGAGAAATTTAACTTGTTCTGATCCCTGGGGGAAAGGTCCGAGAAGATCAAGTCCCCATTTTGCAAACGGCCAAGGCGAAGTTACGCTGATGAGCTCTTCTGGCGGGGCGATGTGAAAGTTGGCATGTTTCTGACATGGTGGACATGTCTTTACAAATTCTGTAGCTTCTTTCTATAGAGTTGGCCAATAAATTCCCGCCCGGAGTACTTTTTTGGCGAAAGCTCGTGCTCAGAGATGATTGCCGCAAATGCCGTCGTGTACTTCTTCTAGCACTTCCTTTGTGTTGTTGGTCGGCACACATTTTAGTAATGGCATTGAGATCCCTCTTTTGTACAAGATGTTGTTTATGATAGTGTAGTACTGTTCCTCCCTTTTTAACCTCTTTGCCTCCTTTTCCTCTGTGGGGAGTGTTTCTGCTTTGAGGTAGTTAATTATGGGGGTCATCCATCCTTGGTCCTGACTTGTTATGGCTAGGACTTTTTCCTCTTCCAAGATTGACGGGTTCTGTAGCATTTCCTGGATGAGGCTTCTATTATTTCCCCCTGGTTTGGTACTGGCTAGTTTCGAGAGTGCGTCAGCTCGGGCATTTTGTTCGCGGGGTATGTGGCGGATCTCATATTCCCCGAGTTGTTCGAGCTGTTCCTTGGTTTTATCCAAATACTTTTTCATGGTGGGATCTTTGGCTTGGTAGTTCCCTGTTATCTGTGAGGTGACTACTTGTGAATCACTGTAAATGTTGAGTTTTTAAGCTCCAACCTCTTTAGCCAGCTTCGAACCAGCTAATAACGCTTCATATTCCGCCTGATTATTTGAGGCCGGGAACCCGAATTTGAGGGAGAGCTCAACTTGGGTTCCTTGGTTGCTTTCTATTATCACACCTGCGCCGCTCCCAGTCTTATTTGAAGAACCGTCCACATAGAGATTCCATTCTGTGGGGATTTCCGGGGCATCTGTGAATTCTGCAATGAAGTCGGCCAGATACTGTGATTTGATGGCCGTCCGAGCTTCATATTGGAGGTCGAACTCGGATAACTCGACTGCCCATTGTAAAATTCTACCTGCAAAATCTGTTTTCTGCAATATTCCTTTTATGGGCTGGTTAGTTCGAACCTTAATTGTGTGAGCCTGGAAGTACAGGCGAAGTCGTCGAGATGTTAGAACAAGAGTATAGGCAAACTTTTCTATTTTCTGGTAGTTCAACTCGGATCCCTGTAGCGCTTTACTAATGAAGTAGACGGGTTGTTGCCCACTTTTGTCTTCTTTGACTAGTGCTGAGCCTATTGCCCGGCTTCCTACTGCGAGATATAATATAAGCGGTTCTCCTTTTCGTGGCCGGGATAGGATAAGTGGCCGTCCTAAGAATTCCTTAAAGTCTTGGAAGGCTTGTTCACATTCTGTTGTCCATTCGAACTGCTTTCCCTTCCTTAAAGTAGCATAGAGGGGGAGAGATCTTATCGCTGATCCTGCTAAGAATCTGAATAGGGCGGCCAATCTCCCGTTGAGTTGCTGTACTTCTTTGACACAGGTTGGGCTTTTCATGTTGAGTATGGCTTGACATTTATCTGGATTTGCTTCAATTACTCTTTGTGTGAGTATGAAACCTAAAAATTTTCCCGCTTCTACTGCAAAGGTGCATTTTGCGAGATTGAGTCGCATGTCATGCTTCCTTATAGTGTCAAACACTTGACCAGGTCGGATAATAATGTCTCTTCACTTTGTGTCTTTATCAACATGTCGTCCACATAGACTTCCATGATTTTCCCGATGTGATCTGAGAAGACTTTATTCATTAGCCTTTGATAAGTAGCTCCCGCATTTTTGAGACTGAAAGGCATCACAATGTAGCAGTAATTTGCTTTTCGCGTCAAAAACGAGGTCTTTTCTTGATCTGGTGGATACATGGGAATTTGGTTGTATCCGGAATATGCATCCATGAACGAGAGGTATCTATATCCGGAGGAAGCATCTACCAGAGCGTCGATACTTGGGAGTGGGTAAGGATCTTTTGGGCAGGCTTTGTTGAGGTCGGTATAGTCGGTGCACATTCGCCACTTTCCATTTGATTTTTTCACCAAGACGACGTTAGCTAGCCATAGTGGGTACTTGACTTCTCTTATGAATCCTGCCTCCAGTAGTGCTTATACCTATTCTTCCACAGCTTGGAATCGCTCTGGCCCAAGTTTTCTTCGTCTCTGCTGTACCGGCCAAGATCCTGGGTAGACCGCTAATTTGTGACACATTAGCTTGGGGTCTATGCCTGGCATGTCTGCAGCTTTCCATGCAAAAAGATCGACATTATCTCGCAAGAACTGTACTAGTAATTCCTTTCCATCTCCTTTCAGGATCGTGCCAATATTAGTCGTTTTGTCCGAAGTGTCTCCGATCTGAACTTTCTCTATTTCACCTTCGGGTTGTGGACGGAGTTCTTCTCGTCTCTGGACTCCACCAAGCTCAATTGTATGGAACTCTTCTCCTCTGCCTCTGAGGTTTAGACTTTTGTTATAACAGCGGCGTGCCATCTTTTGATCTGCTTTTATTGTGTCTATCCCCTCTGTAGTTGGAAATTTCATGCATAGATGTGGAGTTGAGACTATTGCGCCGAGTTGATTTAGTGTTGTCCGACCTATTAGGGGCATTGTAGGCTGAACTCACTTCGACCACAATGTATTCTATCTCGAGTGTTCTGGATTGGTTTCCTTTTCCGAAGGTTGTATGTAGTGACATGTATCCCAGTGGTTGTACCAGGGTATCTCCCAGTCCGAACAAACTGTTCGGGTATGCCCTAAGCTCCTTGTCTTCTAGGCCAACCTTGTCGAAGGTATTTTTGAATAAGATATCGGCGGAGCTCCCTTGGTCTATTAATGTGCGGTGCAGATTGGCGTTTGCCAGTATGATGGTGATGACCATGGGGTCGTCGTATCCCGAGATGATACCGGATGCGTCCTCTTTAGTGAATGTGATTGCAGGGATGTCGGGTGCTTCTTCCTTCCCCTCGACATGATATACTTCTTTGAGATATCTTTTGCGAGATAATTTGGAGATTCCTCTCCCTGCGAATCTGCCGTGTATCATGTGGACGTGTCTTTCCGGTGTACGAGGTGATCACGCGGTTCATCCGATATCTTCGTCTCTTCGTCTTTTTCTGTGGTCGTCATCTCGGGTGGCTAGAAACCGATCTAGTTTTCCTTCCCTCACCAGTTTTTCTATGATGTTCTTTAGATCGAAGCACTCGTTGGTGGAGTGCCCTCGCACTCGATGATATTCACAATATTCATTCCAGTTTCCTCCTCCTCTTTTGCCTTTGAGTGGCCGAGCTGGGGGTATTTTCTCCGTATGGTAGACTTCTTTGTATACGTCGACTAGGGATGCCCTGAGAAGGGTGTAATTGTGGTATTTTTTATTTTCTCTCCTTGTCGATCTTCTTTCCTTTTGGATTCCTTGTCTTTATCTCGGCAAGGGACCCCGGATTTTGAGGTTTCTCCCAACCGAGCGTTTTCTTCCATGTTGATGTATTTTTCTGCTCGCTCTTGCACTTCGTCTAAGGAGGTAGGGTACTTCTTTGATATGGATTGGCTAAAAGGTCCTTCTCATAGGCCATTGATGAGTCCCATGATGGCGGCCTCTGTTGGCAAGCTTTGTATGTCCATGCATGTTTTGTTGAATCTTTCCATGTAGTTGCGGAGGCTCTCCCGATCTCCTTGTTTGATCCCCAGTAAACTGGGGGCGTGCTTGGCCTTATCTTTCTGGATGGAGAATCTGGCTAGGAATGTTTTGGCCAGGTCGTCAAAGTTTGAGATGGACTTTGGAGGTAGGTTGTCGAACCATCTGATTGCTGTCTTCGTGAGAGTTGTTGGAAAAGCTTTGCAGTGAACGGCATCTGAGGCGTCGGTGAGGTACATTCTGCTTCTGAAATTGCTGAGATGATGGTTGGGATCTGTGGTACCATCATACAAAATCATATCCGGGAGTTTGAAGTCTTTTGGAATTTTGGTTTTCATGATTTCCCTGGTGAATGGATCTTGTTCTTTGTGTGAATTTTCCTCAGGAGTGGTCCGAGGAGCTTGTGATTTAAGATCGGCTTCTAATTGCAGTAGTTTATCTTCCGATTCTTGACACCGCCGTACCTCTCTTTGTAGATCCTTCCCGACCTCTCGTTGTTGTTGGGTTTCTTTTTCAAGTTGCTTTAAGCGATCTTGAAGTGCTTCTATTACCCCCGGATTTGATGAGTTTTTGTCCTCGTTGGATTCCGGAGTATCCTTTAGTGTAGTGTCCGTGTTTTTGTGCGGTGTTCTATTTTCCAGATCTGAATCGTGGTCGTTGTCATGGCCGTCCGCCATGGTGTTGGGATGACTTCCAGGTTCCCCAGCAACGGCACCAATGTTCCGAGGGTTACCTGAAACTGTAGGCCGATCTCGGATGAGATCTTCTGTACTGGTCGGAGATGACATGTCCGGCTGGCTGGTGGCGGCCGGAGCTATTGTGTCGACTTGTTGGACTGGCTGCACTTCTGATCCTTGGTCACCGGAGGGTGGGGGTACCTACAAGAGACTCCGATGCTTAAGTTAGCACGGGTATTAAGCAGGTTTATTGTAGAATCAGAGTATGAGTTATACCTGGGTGCTCCAGTGTATTTATAGTAGTGTGGGCTGACCTTCTGATAAGATAAGTTAGTTATCTTATCTTATCTTATCTTATCTTGAGTGAAGTCAGCTTATCTTTAAGAGAACTGCCTTTATCTCTATAGGCTTGGATTGCCTTTGGATGTGGATCGTGTTCCTCTATTTGGGCCCTTTACTGGGCTTTCCTGTCGATTTGGCCGACCCCTTTGAGAAGAGGTCGGATAGCCTGACCTAAATAGGTCGGTCACTTTATCATCGAACATCTCGGGTCGGACAGCTCGACCCAGGGTATGAACAGGCCTGAATGGTGAGATTTGGTGTGAATTAGAATGTTTATGAAATGGTCTTGGTTTTGGAGTTTTGAAATTTAGAGAACCTTGCTGATTTTGTAAAACTTGGTTTTTGATGAACTTTGGTAGATCATAACTTGAGCCTCAAATCTTGAAATTTGATGATCTTTGTTTTAAATTAAAGGTTATTTCAAGAGCTTTAAAATTATATAAAGTTTGAGGATTAGAGTTTTGTAGAGGAAGTTATGAGCGTTTAAAGTTGGTGTTTTAAAACTGAAATTCTGCAGCTTAAGATTTTCTAAGTCTTGTACAGCTTGTGTACACGACGCGAGCATTCGTCACTACCTGGGCATCTCGCATATGCGGACACTGCATGCGTACACAAACATACAAATTTTTACCCTTGCATACGCGAACATTTAAAACACGACGCGAGCAGGAGGTCGCATATGCGACCACCCATTTTTAACAGCATTCGTACGCGGGACAGAGACTTGCATACGCGAGACGCTTGTTTTGCTGAAAAAAAAATTTTCTTCGTTTTTAAATGTTCTCTACCTTTCTAATCTTATTTAAATACCATTTAAGGATACTATCTAGTAATTAGGTCCTAATATTACTAAAGATGAGTTAGTGACTCAATTTAGTAAATTTCTCTATGAATTTAGAAGGCGGAGACTTAGATTTCTGGGGTAGTGAGGATGGATTAGTTGAGTGAGATGGTGGGGTATTATAATAATGATTAATGTGATGATTTGGGAAATTATGGATTGATAGTGGTTGAGACGAGTTTAGGACTCGGAGTTGAAAGATGACTTTACTGAGTACTGAAAATGATTTCTGAAAAAACCACTGATATATTGTTTTATGCTGAGACTGTTGAGTCGCTATACGCCTTGGGCAAGAGTTGTGGCAATCTCCTGCTTGTCGAGGTTGTACCGCCGGTGTAAGGACGATGGTTAATCCCGCTTACGTTGAGATGTGAGCGCTGGGGTGGTATCCCGCTTGCATAGCCTTCTCTGCTGCATGAAGTGTGCAGGGCACTATATCCCTGGCGTGGCAGACTCCCTGCTGTATGAGTGTGCAGGGCACTATATCTCTGGCGTGGCAGATTCTCTGCTTCATGAGTGTGCAGGGCACTATATCTCTAGCGTGGCAGAAAGGCTACATCCAGAAGGATGTATCAGGTTGGCATTTACAGATCGACAAGTGATATCACGAGCCAATAGGACAAGCATTCATAATATGCATATTCTATGTGTTTGTTTGCTTTGCTTATCTTCTGTATGCCTAAATGAATTACATGTCTACTTGCTATTTGTTTGCTTGCTGTATATGTATATTACTTGTTCTTTACTTGTTTACATTACCTATGTTTCTACTGGGATTGAAGAGGCTTGGTAGGCGGTGGCGATGGGATCGCATGGAGGATAGGTTGGTGAAGGCTGTGGGACAGCAGAGACTAGTGTTAGTTAGAAATTCCTTAAGTTAGAATACCCTATTTATGGTTTAAGTTATTTATTTTGTTAAGCTTGAATATCTGTACCGATGTGAAGTTCTAGGATTACCTTTGGCGTTCCGGAACCTTACATCTTATATATTGGGCACTGTTACCATACTGAGACCTCCGGTTCTCATACCATATGTTGTTGTTTTTTAGACGCATGTCGCAAATCCACCTCGGTGAGATTGCAGACATGGTGACAGAGCGGACTATGGTTTCTTCTTTGTTTTATTCTGCTTTATTTTGATGTAGTTACTCTCTCATCCTTTTGTATTCTATACTTTATGGCCTTAGAGGCTTGATTTGAGATATAAGTTGTATAAGCTGTTTAAACTTCTAAAACTCTTTTGTATTTCAGTTTGACTAGCCGGCCTAAACTCCGCAGGCTGTGACTAGTCCTCTTTTTGGTATATATATATATATATATATATATATATATATATATATATATATATATATATATATATATATATTGTTAATTTAATTATTACCTTGTGTATCCTGGAGCTATCTACAAGGTTTTATATATTATGTCATGTTCTGTCCGTGCCTACGTGTTTAGTTATCGTGTGTGAACACTTCATATTTCGTAACTCCGTTTTACGCAACTTTGAGCTTTACTCCTTCATCGGGCTTCTAGTTATATGAATTCTTGGATATATATTATATATTATAAGCTTTAGAACTGTCGTGACACTTTGTTATCCTTTGCTTTACGGCTAGAGGTAAGGCTTAGGGTCACAGGATGTTACACAACGTGACCCCACTTCCACTACCATATCGCTGCTTAGTGGTTCAGTGCTCTCCCTCACTATGTGAACCAGTTGCGCTGTCAAAGTCTTGATTCTCCCTTTCGACCTATTCTTGAGCAGCGCATAACCCAGAAGTGGGAGCGAACTCAACTCGGACAAGCAGAACCCGACATGAACTCCCCAACACCAGCCCGCCACTTCTAACATCATCAACATGAAACGAGCTTCTGTTTAGAGGGATTAGGCCCAAGCTTTCTCCATTAGCACAATTGGCAGAAAACTCCTTATTGGGCCAACTAAGGAGCCTGCTTTGCTTTTCTTTTCTTTTTTTTTCAAATGTTACCTTTATTCAGCCCATCATTATTATAAACCTAGCTAACCATTTTTTTCTGATTCAGCATCATTAATAATCAAATCATTATATTCCATCAAATCAGAACTTCCCTCTAAATCAGGATCATCCGTTGTCCTTGATGCGTGAATTTGAATTAAATTGCAATAACTCCATTCATTCAAAATGTTCTCAGGAATTACTAATCTACCCTTATCCGCTTCTTCCTCCCTTATAACCGCCATCACCAACTCAACCACCATATCTCTGCTTGCCATTGGCACTATGGCACTCAAACTACTTGCAACCAAATTCTTGCATGCTTTTGGGGGACAAGGAGCACCTACCTCTTCGAGCTTGCACTCCACTCCATAACTCTCATGACCAGCCTCTTTAACTAGGACGTTGAATCTGCTTATACCAATTGTGATGTGAACCCACCGTTGATTATGTCCATGATACAAGTATCAATTTGTACCTGTCCCACACTGAATGAGAGGCATGATTCCGTGGATTTGTCACATCCAATAACTTCTCCCCATTGACTTCCTATAATCTTGAACGTCTTTGCTGACCACGTATGCAATGAAACACCAAAGCACTCTAACCATACCTTTCGAGTTTCACTGCACTCCTCTTTATCCCATCTCCAAATGCTACGAAAAAGTTGCAACAGGTTGTTCATTTTGTACTCAAAACACTATCAAAAGTCAGGAGTGCTTTGTACGCATGATAAACCCATATTTTATGATATATTTTGTGCTTAATTTGAGTGATTTATCCAATCCTTCACCCACTTATTCATATTAATTGCACGGTTTTACTTCTCCTTCCTTATTATGTGATGTACGTGAAAAACATATTTTCTATGCTTTAAAATTAATTATTTTAATTACCTTTATTTCCATTCGATGCCGTGATTAGTGTGTTGAGTAGTTTCAGATCTTCTAAGGCAGGAATGACTTAAAGGATGGAAAAGGAAACATACAAAAATGGAAGGAAAGCACAAAACGGAGTTTCTAAAAAAACTGGCATCCATGCGATCGCATGGGCGACGCGGACGCATGCCAAGCGTGAATCAACAGTGACGCGGTCGCATGACTGATGCGGCCGCATGACTGACGCGACCGCTTGACAAGAAAAGCTCCGAATGACGCGACCGCGTGACCCACGCGGACGCGTGACAGAGGCCACGCACCAGAAATTGCAGAAAATGCTCCCAGCAATTTCTGAAGCCCTTTTTGTCCCAAATCCAAGTCCAGAAGGCATAAATTAGAGATTATAAAGTGTGGGAATGCATCCATTCAAAGAGAGCTCGCCAATTTAGTTACTTCTCATTATTTAGATTTAGTTTTGAGAGAGGTTCTCTCCTCTCTCTCTCTTAGGATTTAGGACTTCTCTTAATTTTAGGAGTGACTCTCGATCCCAGGTTTAATGTTCCTTTACTTTAAGCTTCCCTTTCACTTTTATTCATTCCATTACTTTAGTTGATTATTACTTTTGCCATTTAATTTATGAATTCTTCTATGTTCCAGATTATTTGAATTAATGTTATTTGAGGTATTTCAGTTTATTATTGCTTTCTTTTATTTATGTCACCATTGCTTTCAATCTGAAGACATTTTTATTCCAGCAAATTTACTTTTTCCCTTTTGGTCTTGGTTAAGAAATCAGTAACTCAGGAGTTATCTTAGCTCAACATAATTGATAACTGTTATCTTTGCTAATTGAATTGACTTTCAATAATCCCAATCTTTTCTTAGGAAATAAATAGGATTCGAAGGTCAAACTAATTAATCCCTTGACTTTCCTTTGCTTTAGCAAAGGTCAACTAAGTGGAATTAAGATTCAATCTTCATTATTATTGATAAGGATAACTAAGTCTGGACTTCCAATTTCTCATACCTTACCAAAAGTTTGCTTTACAGTATTTATTTATTTTAATTTCCGTTTAAATTATTCGTCATACTTATTCCTCACTCTCAACCCCGATTTACAACCTGTATAGCCAATAATAAGAACATACTTCCCTGCAGTTCCTTGAGAAGACGACCCGAGGTTTGAATACTTCGGTTATCAATTTTTAAGGGGTTTGTTACTTGTGACAACCAAAACATTTGTACGAAGGGATTTTTGTTGGTTTAGAAACTATATCTACAACGTGACTGTTTTATTGAAATTCTTTACTAGCAAAAATCTATTCGTCAAAAATGGCGCCATTGCCGGGGAACTGCTAACGTGTGACTTATTATTGGTTATTGTAAATATTTTTCTTTTACTTGTTTATTTATTTCTGTTTTTCCTTTTCAATTTTATTTGCTGCTATGAACTCTCACCCTTCTCGCTTTGAGTTTGGTTCTAACTTTGTTGAAGGAAATAGAAGCCACAGCAGGAATATGCATCAAGGTCAGACCAATCAAGGATGGATGGAGCCAAGAGGATCTAATCAACCCTTTAGGCAACAACACCCTCCAAGATATCATGGACAACGACCATTCTACAATGCATACCCAGCTGATAGATATGGTGGACAACCTTGTAACTACCAACAAGCCCCACCCCGTGCCTATAGACCATCCTCTCAACATAACCTCGAACCACCACACTCACAAGCTTCTCTTCACCATTCGCCACCGTATGGTCCTTTCCTACCCCAGTTCCAATCCACTCACTCCCAAGCACCACCACTTCCCCATGTTTCATGTCCAAATCCATCACCCCGAGAATCAGAGGTTCGCCTCAAGGAAACAGTAAATAAACTTCAAACAACCATTCGACAACTGGAGCAAGCAGTAATTCAATTAGCCTCTAGACGTTCGAACATTCAAGGACCAACCACAGCCCCATGTGGACAATCTAACGAAGAGTGTAGCATGAAGGAAATACTAAAAACTCCAGTGGACAAGACAGAGAATGAATTCGTGCTAGAACAAGTAGAAGAAGCTGTCATTATGCAAGAAGAAGAGTTGGTTGAAGATCTAGGAGACGCTGAACCTCCATGGGAATCCAGAGCTGAGGAGAACTCCGTCAAGGACGTTACAGTTGATGCTAAGGAGGACAGTGCACAATCCCCAAGGCAAGTCGTTTATGAAGAACTAGACGGAATAACCCAGGACACAAATTCCCTTGATGATGATAGTCACAAGTCAAGTTCTCTTAGTAATGAACTTGCATCCGCAAGTGAATTCTCTGAGATCGAAGAATCTTCCCCAAATGAATACGAAGATGATGCAGAGGTTGATTTCTCTCAACCTCCAGTCTATGACACAAGTGATGAGGAGGACATAGATGACTTTGATCAGGACATGGAAACATTTGAAGAATCTTGCAAAGAACTGGAGAATTTCACAGAAGAGCACAAGGGAGTAGAACTCACAGAACCATTAGAACCACCTACCCCAAGGCCATTACCACCCAATACAAGCTTCAAGTGGGTACAATCCTTAACTTTTAACTGTATTTTTCCACTTGAATATGGTTTTCTTGAAACAAATGGCCAGCTTAGAGCTCTCTATGGCTTTAAGAGTAAGAGGGAAATGGCTCGTGCTCAGAGTTGGTGCACAAAGTTCAATAAAGTTCCACGCTTCAACTTGAAGTGCACAGATTGGTATCATATTCAATCGAATGGATCTCGAAAAATATTTGGTCACCATGGTGAGAATCTACTTTCTAAACCGCCTGGATGGAAAAATATAGATCAAGACAGAGGCGGATTTAAAAGCAAAGTTTGGGATCCTGGAATCTATTCCGACATTCGTCATTCCGAGAGCCTAAAAATTTGTTTGAAGCTGCTCAGGAGCTTTACATGCCTAGTTTGGGACCTCGGAGGCTATTGGCATTCCAAGCATTGGTGGAGATTTTTGGATGAATTTAAACATAAGCCGCCATAACAGGAAGCCCCTCCAATGTCCAACTTAAGGACTTTAACTAAAAGTGCTAGGTGGGAGACAGCCCACCATGGTATGATCGTTCATTTTTCAATTTTTATTTCGTTTTGTTTGTTTTCGAGTTTTATTTTATTTTATAATATTGAACCTAGAATTTTGCATCGCATTCATATTAATCATTGCATTCTGCATACTGCATAAAAAAAGGGTGCACGACGCGACCGCATCACTCATGCGATCGCGTCATATTGCGAAAAATACTACCCACGCGACCGCGTCATCCATGCGGCCGCATGACCTGGAGATCGGCGTAAAGATCCAACGTCCAGAAAGTTAGGCTGGAATCGTGCGGCCATTGTGCGTTTCGCACAAATGACCCACGCGATCGCGTCACCCACGCGATCGCATCACTTGCACAATGCCAATCCCACGCAGCCGCGTGAGCGACGCGACCGCGTCGCATGGATTGCACGAACACCCCAAAGGAGACAGAGAGTTGCGCTGAAACGACGCTGGATTCATGCATTTAACACAAATCCCAGCGACGCGATCGCATGCGCCAGGCGATCACGTCATTCAATCTTTTTTGCCCTCATGCGATCGTGTCACCCACGCGATCGCGTCACCCCCCTATTTCGCTCCAGCCACGCGACCGCGTGCCCTACGCGGCCGCGTGGATTCAAATTTATAACCCCCAACCACGCGAACCCTATCAGTCGCGCCCCCCCCCCCCCCCTGAAACCCTCTCCTCCCTCTCTTCCCCTCCAATCCAACCACCACCATCCAGCCACCATCACCGCCACCCCCAGACGCCGCCGACCTCCCAAAAACCACCGCCACCTACCCCCCCTTCCTCCTCTCCCTTCTTTCTTCTTCTTTCTTCTTCTTCTCTCCCGCTCCACCACTGCCCCCTTCGCAACCACCACCCACCGCCGCCGCCCGTCCCAGCCGCGTCACCCCCCATCCGCCACACCCACACCTACCCCCTCCCTTCCCCTCTTACCCCCCTACCCCATTACCCATCCCTTCTTTCCCCCCTGCCCCGAATAGCCGTGCCCACCACCGCCAGCCGCCGCGCCAGACGCCGTCACCACCACCCCAAGCCACCTTTCTGCCCACTCTCCTTATTCGGCCTACCAGGTTCCGACAAATGCCACCCTTCTATCCTTAGTCATTATTTCATTATTTTCTGTTTATGTTCATTTTTAGGCTAGTTAGATATGCATGTTGTAGTGGATTTTAGGTTGTTAGGTAGCCTAGGATGTGGTTAGTGGATTTAGGCCTGTTTACTTGCACTGTTCATGTTTCTGTTTTATCAAATTTGCAATTCTGCTGTTGCTGTGATGTTTGTAATGTTCATATGCTGTGATTTCTTGTTTCTTGCTGCTCTTTACACTGAATTTTCATGTTTATATTCCTTATATGTAATTGCAAGCTTTAATTTTAATTCATATGAACTATTTGATTGCTGTTTATTTTCCGGGACAATCCAATTTTAGCCGGAATGCTGCCCAAATTTCTGTAAAATGTTTTCATTCATGTTTTGGTTTTGGCATTTTGAAATCTGCTTTCCTCTGCTTTACCCAAACCCATTCATGAATGCCAGGCACGCATTCTTATTCTCTTTGATTTCCCGGTTCATAAAATTGCATTTTTCATGTTTGATTCCAATTTTTTCTATTTCTATATCTATTTGAATCATCATCAACCTGTTTTCCTTGTTTGGTTCTGAGTTACCTATCGCTTATAATTATGAATGCTTGTTACTTAGAAACTTATCCTTATGCCACTTATCTTAACCCATTTTCATTGACTCACTAATTCTGATTTCCTGAACTCTTTTTTTTTTATTCTAATCAAACTAACCTTTTAAAATCTTTTTTTTTTCTAGTTTTTCACTTTCTTTTAACCCTCTAACCATGGCATACTGATAATTTTTCCTACTTAACATGCCTTCTATTACATTTTGGATTGTGAATTTTTCCTTTCGAACTTTTAACTCCTATACAATCCTTAATGCACATTTACTTAACTCATTTACCTCATTCTAATTCTCCTTTGCCACTTTGTGTTTCTTTTGCCTATTTACCTATTTGTTTTCCTATTTTTACTATATCCTGGTTTTCTGTTTTTCAAGATGTCAGATTCCCAGAGAAAGGGAAAAGGAAAGGCTACCACTGGCAAACGTAAAAGAGGAGAATCATCTATGTCTATCATAGATCTCATGCATGATGCCTCCTGGCAGGAGAAAAACTTCACCCCGCAGGAGAAGGCCGACCAGCTGCTCCCTGCTAATGACCCAGTGAAGTTTGCAAACCGATACTGTGAGCTGAAGTATCCGGTGTTTGCAAACTCCAGGAACCTATACCTAGAGAGGACTCTGAAGATCCCAGGAGAACTCCAGCAATACACCTCTGATCAGATCAAACAAAGAGGCTGGTTCTTTCTGGAGAGAAACCTGTCTGAGGTCAATGCATCTTGGGTAAGGAAATTCTACTGAAATTACTTCAAGACTTCCCTAGATGCAGTGAACCTTAGGGGGAAGCAGATTCTGGTCACTGAAGAGGCAATTGAAGATGTTCTGAAGCTTCTGCCTAAATCTGATCAGCCGGATGGTTATCAGAAAGCTGAGGAAGACATGCGCTTTCTGAAGTTTGATTGGGATGCAGTCAAGGCCCGGATAGCCCTTGACCCGACCGTCCCTTGGATTATGGGTCAGAACACCATGATGCCCAAGGGAATCAAGCGGGCATACTTGAATGATGAGGCTCGGCTGTGGCATCAGATACTTAGCAACTTCATTATGCCGAGTACTCACGAGACCGATATACCTGCCATTATGATCACCCTCCTATGGTGTGTGATGGAGGGTAAGGACCTGTACCTGCCACGCTTTATCCGGTTCTACATCGCCAGGGTCCACGTCCGAGGCACTCTTCCCTTTCCCTATTTGGTTACACAGCTGAGCCGTCGAGCTGACGTGCCTTGGGAGGATGCCGATGAGAGGCCACCTGCTGTAGAATGCAAGAAGATTATCCCGCACAGCAGGAATTTTCTGGCCTTGGGCTACAGACCTCCAGTCCTCACTGCTCCTGGTGACACTGCCACACCATCTGCTGGCCCCTCTTCCTCTACAGCTACACCTGCCACCACCACTGCACCTCCACCTGCCCCAGAGCCCATCTATCATCTAGTGCACCGCCTGTTTCGACTGCTTGACCAGATGGAGCGTCGCAACAAGCGACGCTATGAGCACCTGAAGCTGATGATACGATCTGGCGACATCCCCTCCGAGCCTGACACACCATCCGAGGCATCTGAGGAGGAGGCAGATGATCCCGAGGCAGAGACCCATCCAAGAGCGAGGCAGAGCAGGCAGGCACCCAGCAGGCAGCACACCTTCAGGAGGCTCCGCCTCAGATTCAGGTTGTAGACCCTGAGATCCCCCTTCAGTCAGCACCCCCTCCACAGCAGTCAGACCCTCAGATCACCATCTCAGAGACCCCATCTACCCGTCCTTCCAGTGATGACACCCCTTCACACCCTGCTTGAGTGAGCATCAGGGACGATGCTACATTTTAAGTGTGGGGAGGTCGCCATCTCTGGCGTTCTTTTTTTGTGAACCACTACATACTCTTTTTATTTATTTTGCTATTTTTCTATATTTTTCTTTTTATTTCTATTTTGCAGTACTTATACATTGCTATTTTCATGTATTTATACTCTATTTTTGCATTTTACATTTTTAGTTCATATTTTAGCCACTTAGTTTAGTTGCAATTCTAACTTATTAGTTATAGAAATTGTGGATTGATTAGTATAGTTTACTTTTTTTAGCATAAGATAACTTGGAATAGATTGAAAAGAAAAAGGAAGTAAACTAGAGACTTTAACAGAATCAAAACAACCCACACCTTGTATATATAGCATTACATGTTAGTTAATTAAACAACATTTCATCAAGGAGAAACCCTAGAACTTTAAGGCCACCTTAAGTTTTACATTGAGAATAATGGGAATTTTTAACTAAACCTGCATGACATACATAATTGATAAATGATTTTGAGTTAGAGAACACACAGCCTGTGAGTTTTGAGCTTAATTGTATGGTTACATTCAAACCATAATTTTTATTCCTGTGTGTTCCGCCCTTCTTTTATATTCTGGTGTTCTTTACTTTGTCTTAATCTATATGTCCGATTATAGAATATAGATGCATACCAAAAGAGTGATTGAGGCCATTATTTGATTTTAGCTCACTTATCCCAAAATAGCCTACCTTTCACATCACCCTTGTTAGCCCCTTGAGCCTTTAAATCCCCTTTTATTCTATAAGCCACATTACTAGCCTTAAGCAGAAAAACAAAATAAAATCACAAGTTGAATCCTTGGTTAGCTTAAGATAGAAATTGTATATGGTTTAAATGTGGGGAACCTATTGGGAACATGGATGATAAATACAAAAGGTAGAAAATTTGAAAAGAATAAAATAACTCAGATAAAAAGTTTTGGGAAGCATGCTCATGTAAAATCAAAATAATTGAATTACCACGTGCATTAAAAAAAATACAGCAAAAAAAAGTGTTATGAAAAAAAAAGGGGACACAAAAAGAATACCCCAATTATGAAATAAAGCAATGCACATGGGATAAAAAAAAATAAATATTGAGATATGAGCATGTAACATCAAAAGTGAAAAAATATGGAAAATAGATAAAGAAGCTTTGATTTAGAAAGTATGTATGTTAGGTGAGATCTTAGTCTAATTAAGGATTCACTTATTAGCTCACTTAGCCTTATACATATACCCTTACCTTTACCTTGGCCCCATTACAACCTTACTTAAGACCTCATGATTTTTGGTATGACTATATTCTATGATTGTTGATTGGTTAGATGAAGAACAAAGTTATAGAAAGTAAGAATAAAAAGAAGAATAGAGTGATTAACCCAATAAACACTGAGTGATTAGAGAGTAAACACAAAATCCAGTGAGGGTTCAATAGCTCATTAACATATATCTCTGCTTAAATTATTAATTGTCTTGCAAGTTTTTAAAATGTTTTTCTCTCCCATCTCAATTGTAAAGGCACTTTATCACTATCTAAGGCTTGGCTATATATATATATACATGACTCCTTGAGAATGTGAATTAATTTAACTACATGCAAGCTTTATATACAAGTGAATAAAAATTAGAATTGCATGATGCACCATTCATTTAGGTAGCTGCATTTAGATTGGATTGCATTACATAACATTCCATCACTTTAACCTTACTTTTCACCTTGGATTTAGCATGAGGACATGCTATTGTTTAAGTGTGGGGAGGTTGATAAACCCATATTTTATGATATATTTTGTGCTTAATTTGAGTGATTTATCCAATCCTTCACCCACTTATTCATATTAATTGCACGGTTTTACTTCTCCTTCCTTATTATGTGATGTACGTGAAAAACATGTTTCCTATGCTTTAAAATTAATTATTTTAATTACCTTTATTTCCATTCGATGCCGTGATTAGTGTGTTGAGCAGTTTCAGATCTTCTAAGGCAGGAATGACTTAAAGGATGGAAAAGGAAACATACAAAAATGGAAGAAAAGCACAAAACGGAGTTTCTAAAGAAACTGGCATCCACGCGATCGCATGGGCGACGCGGACACATGCCAAGCGCGAATCAACAGCGACGCGGCCGCATGACTGACGCGACTGCGCGCCTTAAGCAAAACACATATGACGTGGCCGCATGACTGACGCGACCGCGTGACAAGAAAAGCTCCGAATGACGCGACCGCGTGACCCACGCAGACGCGTGACAGAGGCCACGCACCAGAAATTGCAGAAAACACTCCCAACGATTTCTGAAGCCCTTTTTGGCCCAAATCCAAGTCCAGAAGGCATAGATTAGAGATTATAAAGTGTGGAAATGCATCCATTCAAAGAGAGATCGCCAATTTAGTTACTTCTCATGATTTAGATTTAGTTTTGAGAGAGGTTCTCTCCTCTCTCTCTCTCTTAGGATTTAGGACTTCTCTTAATTTTAGGAGTGACTCTCGATCCCAGGTTTAATGTTCCTTTA